>NW_004949114.1:6171961-6173835 GCF_000317375.1 Microtus ochrogaster
GAAGGACGCTATTTAGGGGTGGGGTGGGGGGCAGGAAGGGAGGAGCCGGTGGGGAGCGCGGCTGCCTGCCCTCCAGGCTCCTCCCGCTCCGGGGCGCCTCCGCCCTTTGCACCCGCCCAGCGTACAAAGACTCCCGGCCGTCAGCGAGCTCCTCTCTGCTGTGTCCAGTTCTTCCTGCAACTGCTGCGCCTCGGGGGCCAGGTGAGTCTTTCCCCCTCACCTGCCCAGGGGAACCCCGTACCTGGCTCGATCGGAACTTCAGCTCGGCTTTGGGAAGTGCTGTGCCCCGTGGGCCTGGGTGGGGCCATCCTCCCACTTGCAGACACCCCCAGACCCAATGGGGCGGAGGCAACGATTGTCTGCAGCTACTCCACCCTGGCGTTGGGGCCGCTGTTCCTTTGACCTCTTCCCTTTGGCGTACTATTCTTCACTCTCGCCGTTCCTACTTTGCAACAGTCTTAGGAGTTAACTAGTGCTAGCCAGACCTCAGTCCAGATGTTCCTAGCCTCTCCACAGCAGGGCTGCCAGAACCAGTCTGGGCCAGGGAGGACTGGCGGCTTGGCAGCTGGAAGATTCCCTTTTTAAAGGGCCCTGCTCCCTAGGTGATCTGCCCCAGTGCAAGTTGCAGATTGGTGGGGAAGGATCTCAGGGCGAAGGCAAGGCCTTCTGTTTGTTGTCTTCATGAAGAAGTTCTGGGGTGAGAGGGAGTGAGGCGGTTTTTCTCTAGCAAGTTTCTCTCTTGCTATTGAATTTAAGAAAGGGACCCAGCAGGAGGTGGAGTGAGAGCAGTCTTGGTGAGCAATCAGGCCCAAATTGATTTGATATGATGCCACAGATGGAGGTCAGGGCCTGAGCTTGGCCACAGGATTGACCTCTTTTCCAGACCTTCCTGGGAGGTCTCCTGAGAACTACTGCTAGATTGGCAAGGCAAACAGAAAAGTAACAGATCGGCAAAGAGCCTAGGGCCAAATACTGAAATTCGCTAACCCACCTCCCTTCATCCTCCCACCCCCACCCCAGGGAAGCTAGATTCTGTAGGGTGGAGTTAGCACAAAGGGTTCCAGGATTCTCCTAGTGATCTGAGACCTGTGACTCAGCTTTGAGACCATGGGTGCGGCCTCGCTGGTCGATAGCTGTGGATGCTTGGACAGAACACTCCCTGAAGGAAAAGAGGAACTGTGCCATCTTCCAGGGCAGTTCCAAGAGGAAATGAGTCACACTCGAACTGGCCACCAACCTGAAGGAGGGATTTCTTGACTGAGCTGCCTGGGAGGGTAGTCGTTAGACTGGACCGTTGATAGTTAGCACCAGGTTGTTCCCTATGGCGGGAGGCCTCAGTTTCACTGGGCTTTGCTTCTCCGCTTGAGAGGTTTCCTGTTGATGCTGCATGTTTCTCCTCCTGAAGTTTGAGTTTGAAGTGGAAACAAACACCCTGTCAGACAGCTTGGCCTTCAGTGGGTTTCAGCAAACTGCAAACGATAGTGCCAGGAGTTGTGCAGGGATGAGTTCGTGTGACTCCCTGAGATTTCATTACCCTAGTCTCCCCCACAGATTCCTAGCAATGTCTATTTAGTCTCCTTTCAACATGGTTAAAGAGGATGCTCCTGGCAGCCAAAGAGGACTTAGAGCCTGCATTTCAGTCCACCGGGGGTTTGGGTTTGCTTGGCGTTATTTGGGTTCACTCGGATTTCTGTGTGATCTGTTCCCTGTCTTTTCCTGGACACAGAATGAGATAAGCCCTTGTCCTCCTATGCCTGGCCTCTGGCCAGCTTCTGAGCAGTCACCCCAGTGTGGTCAGGCCCTGGGCTGGGTGGTGCTGAGGCTGGAAGAGAGAGAGAGAGAGAGAGAGAGAGAGAGAGAGAGAGAGAGAGAGA
>NW_004949114.1:6173935-6192957 GCF_000317375.1 Microtus ochrogaster
CAGCACCCAAGGAATGACATCTAGTTGTACTCTGGCTTCCAGATTCATTCACACACATGCATGCACATATGCACACACACATACACACACACACAGAGAGAGACAGAGAGACAGAGAGAGAGAGAGAGAGAGAGAGAGAGAGAGAGAGATTTCAAGCACTAAACTGTTATGCTGTTATGCTCTTGGATACAGTCCATCCATTTAAACATAGCTAAGGGAGACAATGAGATTCTTTCAGAATTATAAAATATGTTCACAGTGCTGGGAAAAGCTGGACTAAAGTATGGGCTCTGTCCTAAGCTTCCCATTTCCTCAGGCCTAGAACCTTAGGAATCATACAGCAAAAGCAAAAGGGAGTAGCAGGCTTAGCATGTGTGAGGTGCTAGTTCCTCAGAGGGAGAGAGGGAGGGAGAGACTTGCTTTTAAAGCAATGTTCAGGACTTTCTACCTCTCCAACTAAATAATCCCTACTGTCACCATATTGTCGTTGGTTTTGGCTGAATCATGACAGCTCCTGGTGGAAAAGTGGGTGTTTTTGGTTGGATTAGAGTAGGTTTTTCAGTTCTTTCTTCCTACTGAATTGCTTCTGGAACTTTCTTTTGCAGATCATGTCTGTAGTAAGCAAGTTTTGTTTGGTGAGAGAGCCTGAGCCAAAATCCATTATTTTAAACTCACTCCTCCAAATATACTTTAAGGGTCAGATTCAAAAATGCTTTCTGGATTCAATTAAAAAAAACAAAACAAAACAAAGAAAGGGTTCTTCAAACTCCCCTAAACAAAAGAACAGAAACACTAAATGTTTTTTAAATAATGAATGTTTATGTTCCCTGACACCCTAATTAATTCTGGGTGGTTCAAAAAAAAAAAAAAGCATGAGATGGACAAAATACAGATGAACAAAGTAAATCAGGCCTCCAGCTTCTGAGATTTATAGCCTAGACCTGGGCATAGGTCCAGGACAGACATTTGGGATTGCTCAGGAAGAAGGACTCCCCTCCTGCCTTCTGGGCCTCCCAGAAAGACCAAGGGAGAGAATGAGAACATTCTTGGCTCCTAAGCTCGTAAGTGAGGTGTGCAAGGTAGGTGTTGGTGTAAGAGCTACAAAAAACAGAGTTGTTTTCTGCAGAGAGACAGTTGAGACCTGTTGCTCAGGCTAACATGTGAGGGACATAAGCAGACATACAAACCAAATGGTTGAAGGGAAGGTGAGTGGGCCCGGAGGTAGGGAGCCAGTGAGTGGACACCCCCCCCCCCCCAGGCAGGTGGGTCCATCCCTGGAAGGCGTGAGGCAATGGAAGGTGTGATGAATGAAAACAAAAGAAAGCACAGGCAGGAGTGAGAAGCTTGGCCATCCGACCAGACCTGCTTAGCAGGACAAGCATCTCCCCTCTCCCCCCTGCTCCCAGTCGTTTCTGGAATGTGCTCTGCACTCTGCCATGACATTCTTAGGTGAGCCCTGTTGGGCCCCTTTCTCCACCCTTCCAAGAACCCATCTCCTTTAGCTGCTGAACTCTGAGCTGCCAAACTGTCAGCTATCTATGGATAATCTCATCTGTTTCTCAGCTACTTTGAACCATCTGTTTTACAATGGTAATTAATCATCTCTCAATTAAAACAGAGTAATATGTGGTTCTTGACCAAGGCAGCTCTAGGGCCAAGGCAGATTGGGTGGACAACAGCACCGGATTGTGTATACCAGGTATGGGATGGGGTGTTAGGACACAGAACAGACTCCCCTGCCTCTCAGACAGAGTCCCAAGGCCCTCGTGACAAAGTGTTACCCAACCAGAAGGGGAAGATGTGCCCCATCCGGAGTGGAGTTTGTGGGGTGTTAGGTGGAGTGGCGGTGCCAGATTTGGGTTCCTGGAAAGCTTCACTCTAGTAGTGCACTATGGGGTGAGCCCGGCGGTGCCAGCCCCACCCAGAAAAGGACAGTTCATAGCTCTTGGGACTGCCCCTGCCATACCTGGATCCTCTGCCTCCTTTTAAACTTTCTCCAGGACAATTCCTTGTGTGTAGCACTGGTCAGGGCCCTCTGGGATCATGGACATCACCTGTGAATTTCAACTCAGTTTCGCTTTGTGGCCATCCCCCATCTCTGTTCTTACTGCAGGACTCTCGAACAAGCAGGGAGTCAGTTGGCTGCTCTGTTCACCAGTGTGGGAAATAAAACAGCCAGGGGGAACCAGGGAGGGAGGACCAAAGGGCAGATACGAGGCTTCAGGGAGGAACTTTGCCACTTCATAACCAGCTGGGTAAGGAAGGAGTGGACTGACCTCAGAGGCGAGCACCCGCTCCTGGCTAAGGTAGCCTGACCTCACCCTCTTGAAAAGGACATTCAAGAGAGGCCAGGGCTTCCTTGGCTTACCACTCGCCTTTCTGGGGGGTACTAAGTTGACCTGTTTTTCTATTTGAGGGAACCCCTAGCCTGCCTGTTACTCTTTTTTTTCGCTAGGTCTGCAGTACACTTCCTGGTGTCTGGCTCCTTTCCTGGGTTGTTGAAGGGCTGAGGTGGCATCCCATGTCCTTTAGGTGACTTTCCCAGTTCAGTTCTCTTCAGTTCCTGCACTTCCAAATCAATCCAGGCAAGGAAGACTCCCTGGGAACCCGTTGCCACCACCAGAAACCCATATCCGGGAGTGGGGAGGTGGGGCAGATCCGAGCAGCGTAGGAAGGGAGGAGAAAGGAGTGGCTCTTCCGGATTTCATGGCACCATGCACCTTGACATGTCACCTTGTTGCTGTCCAAGCCATGCAGATGAATCATGCCAGGTCCTGATTGACAGTGCTCTCAGAAGTGGCATTGTCTGTAGCTGGCTCTTGTACTTTATTGGAGACAAAGGGGTAGACATTTTAATCCTTAAACCTAACTTTTCAATGCTAGTGTTCAGTACTACACCTTTGGCTTTGTAAAAGATAATACTCAGAACCAGGCCTAGTGGCACAGGCCTGTAAGACCAGCTACTCATGAGGCAGAGGCAGAGGCAGAGGCAGGAGGATCTCAAGTTAAGGCCATCCTAGTCCACTTAGTGGGACCCTGTCCCAAAATAAAAAGTGGAAAGAGAGCTAGGGGATATAGGTCAGTGATAAGGAGATGTGCAGAGCATGAGTGAGGTTCTAGGGTTCCATGCTTGTGTGTGTGTTGGGGTGGCTAACAGAATTTGGGGATCTGTACTGAACAGGCATCTGTCAGCGGCAGGAATCAGACCAAAGCACATCCCAAGTTCCTGTTGTTGCTCTTCAGCGGGGGAAGTGCCAACCTCTCCCTCTATCTGAACTCAAAACTACATGTGGATACTGAGCTCCATTTGGAGCTGGGTCCTGGCGAAACGTTTGCCCAAGTTCATTGTACCAGAACACAGTGACCTAGCGCTTTCTTTCCTCTCTTTAAACTCTTCATGGGGAAAGGCCCATGTTCTTTCACCATACACTCCTTCACTACAGAGTGTGAGGAAAACACTCTGTGGAGTCCTGCTGAAAATGGACCCGGCTCCCGAAGGAGCCTGCATGCACTCTTACCTATTCCTCCTCTGCTGAACTGGACAATGGACTTTACAAAGCTTGTACTCAGGCAGGAAAGCTGCATCTACCGCTGGAGAACAAGTCCAGAGTGCTAGGAGAGTACACATTTTCATCTGGAAGCTCACTTCTAACCTCTGGAATCAGATTAATCCAGATTCCTACATCATGCCTGCAGCGATGAAGTTTCTGTGTTTACCAGGTTGGACTTGTGGCTTGTTGGTGTTCAGCCATGTCTAAGAGTCATATTTTCAGCGCCAAGGGAAATAAGGAAACATCTTCTTTCATTTAGTGTTTTGCAGTTGAAAGGAAGATCTCTTGTCTTGCTTTTCAAGAAAATTAAACTTTTGTATCTTGATTAGGAGCTCT
Source organism: Microtus ochrogaster (assembly GCF_000317375.1). NCBI lineage: Eukaryota > Metazoa > Chordata > Mammalia > Rodentia > Cricetidae > Microtus > Microtus ochrogaster. The sequence goes on from NW_004949114.1 coordinate 6,177,823, forward strand.
GCAGAATAGCTGACAGCCAGGCAAATCCCACGTTCTGAGGTCCAATCCCTGAAATGTCTGTTGCCACCACCAGAAGACCCCAAGATTGATTGAATTTTATTGGAAAAAACCATCTATTTTATCATTTCCAGTTGCACCTGCAGACTTTCAGTACATGTGGTTTCAAAGTTAATGCAGACTGTTTCATTGTGCCCTTTGACAGGTTTTAACAGACCTCTCCAAGATGCCTTCTCAGATGGAGCACGCCATGGAAACCATGATGCTGACATTCCACAGATTTGCAGGGGACAAAGACTACTTGACAAAGGAGGACCTGAGAGTGCTCATGGAAAGGGAGTTCCCTGGGTTTTTGGAAGTAAGTGTTGAAAGTCTCAGAACCAGACATAAAAGTCAAGTGCCCTTCCCTTGTTCTCCCATCCCTTCCCTGTAAGGCCACTACTTGGAAATGTTTCATTTGTTTACTTAGTAGACAGTGTTAGGATAGCACTGGGGCAGCAGAGTGGAGGAGACTCCGCCCCTGCCCTCAGTCTGTGGGTGGAAATATCCACACCCACTGGAATAACATGACGAAAAAAGTCTTTCCACGGGGTGTAATGGATAAAGGATGCCGCTCCTCAGGGCTATAGCCCTCATGACAGAGGCTCTACATTCCTGTCACCTGCCGCTTGAAACAACTTGAATCTCCTTTATGTGGCAGGTTGACGCAGGGTCTTATTTCTACAAAGAGCTCTACTGGAGAACTCTGCTGTACTCAAATCCTCTTAAATCCACAGGGACAAAAAGAATTTTCTTCTTTTTCCAGCACTAACCGATAAAGGGATCATGTTAATTGTTGACGCAAAATGTCACCCTAGAAATACTGCCTTTTACAATGAAAATGTCAACTTAGGAGCCTAGAAGCACAGTCTAGGTTTGACCTCACTTCGCTCAGACTGAACAACCCCTGAAGACTAGGAATCTTCAGATACGCCACTCAAGACAGTGAGTCCACTAGGCATAATTGTCCTTCAATTTCATAGGTCCTCAGGAGAGAGATGTTGAATTTAATGCTCACCTAAGACAAACACACCTGATACAATAGCAGACTGTGGTACAATCCTATCTTTTTTTGAAAAGAAAGGATAGTTCTTACACTGCGTGTTCAATAGTGCATTCATCTCTGAAGGGTAAAGGAAGTGATGGTAAAGGCTGGATCTGGCCTCTTGTCGTGGGCCTGATAAATAGCACATTACCTAAGGGCCTGACTCTTGCGCTAATAAGCATAGGACTTTGCAGAAGACTGCTTTTACACATCATCAGTATCGGTTACATGACCCAGTCCCTCCCTCTGAACTGCAATGGCCCTAGCGCTATCTCAGTGAGTTGGAGTATATAGTTCTCTGTGGCATGGGCACCATGCTGCAGTTCCGGACAAGGGCTGAGAAGATCTAGCCTTGGGTTGCTCCCACTCTCTAGTCCTGGTTCCCTCTTCTCTGATATGAGAGCACTGAACATACTTATTCACATAACCACTTTTAACTTGTTGTAATCCTTCTAGACAAGCATAAAATTCAGGAGCAAAATGGACTCATTGTAAGTCAGCCCATCACATCAACGGAGGCATTCTCGATGCTAAAACACCCGTTAATCGTGTGTGACATATGGCACACACCCTTTCATACTCAAGGCTTTGTGACATGAGAAACATAGAGTGTTGGGGTGTTTGCAGTGGGGTGTGTTCCACACAGCGGAATAGTTTATTCTAAGCACAGACAGGGTCGTCATTCTAGACCTGTACTTAGGCATTTACAGAGCATTTTTTTTCTAAAGTAGATGGCTTATGTCATCCAAATTTCACTCACTCTGACCACAGCCAGGAAGCAGGCAGTGAGGCCAGAATTAGCTACACAGAGAAGGGTTTCAGTTGATAGCTTGCGGGAGGAGTTTGCAGCTTCCAGTAGACAATGTGACTCCTTTACCATAGGAGATCTCTGGTGCAGTTTGTATGCATCCAGCATGCTGAAAATATTGCACTATTCTGCAGTCATTGGAATGCATAAGTGCCTTTTAACAGCCTCTAATGCATCAGAGGTTATTTCCCTCTCTGCGATAGCATGGACCTATCGGAGTAACCACACTTTTGCACTTCTAACCAATGTGGCAGCAAAAGGGATAGTCGAACTAATCACCATTGAAACAAGATGAAAGTCAAGGAGTCTGCCTGTCTCTCCCTTCCCCACACAGGGCATTAATGCTATGCACTGAGGAGTTTATGATTCTGTCATACAAATTTCATTTGAGTGTGTGTGTGTGTGTGTGTGTGTGTGTGTGTGTGTGTGTGTAAGGTCAAAGTTTGACGTTAGGTATCATTCCTCAATATTCAATATTCTCTGTCTTATTGTTTTTTTTACATTTGTCTGTTTATTTTGTATGCATCTCTGTGTACCATCACATGCATGTGGAGGTCAGAGAAAAGCTTAGGGAAGTAGGCTACAGGGGTCTAGCTTAGGTCATCAGTCATAGCAGAAAGTCCTTATTAGCCACTGAGTTATCTCTCAGGCCTATCACATTTTTTTGAAATAAGGTTTCTCACTGACCCTGGACCTGGTCCATTTGGCTAGACTAGCTGGTCAGTAAGCCTCGAAAGTCTTTATGTTTCTGCCTCCCTGCTGCTTAAACTCCAGGAGTGCTCTGCAGTGCACTACTGTGCACTGCTGCCAGCTTTTCATGGGGGCTACAGATCCAAACTCAGGCTCTCATGCTGGCGCCTACCCACCAGTTACCCTCCCAGCCACACACACTTGTTTTGCAACTTGTCCAGTGTATGACATCATTGTTATACCAATGACGAGAATAAGGTGGCATGGGTGTACCAACTCAAAGAATTGTAGGAAGGCCAGGAGTAGCTCTCTGGCAGGGCACGTAACTAGCATATGGAGGCCCTGGTTCCAGTCCATGAAGAATGGGAGTCATCCTAGAGAGGGCACTCGCACCCAGACTCCTCTATTCGTTGTTGATGTGTGAAGACAAACTAAACTGTGTGATGGACTCTGGCTACACAGCGAATAAGATAGACAGGACGGCTCCCTTGCTGGGTCCCAGCCACATGAAGGAAAGAAGAGCTCGCTGCATCTGCTCTAAAGCTAAAACCCAGCATCCTCATCAGCACCTACTTAGAACACATACCACAGGGACCTGAAACTTACCCTCAAATGATCTGAGGTGGTTTCTGCATGAAGAGTTCCCCTTCTAAGGGTCTGAATATGGTGTCAGTAATGAAAATATGTTTGTTTGTTTGTTTGTTTTAAAATCTAAGTGTGAAGTCAAAAATGGCAAGTGTGGTTCTTAGCCATAATCTAAATATGTCATTACTAAAAGTGGATTCCCAAGACAAACAAAAACACGCTGAGGAGTTACAAAGGTCACTGAGGACCTGAGACGAGCTTGAATACTCGAGAGGTTATGCTTATGCCAAGGTTGTCAGCAGTTTGGATCGGGTACGATGTAGTCATCCCCGTCATTAACTGATACTGTTTTCCTTTGTTCGTTCCTCATTTATTTATTTATTTATGTTTATTTATCTATAGAATCAAAAGGACCCCATGGCTGTGGACAAAATAATGAAGGACCTGGACCAGTGCCGAGACGGCAAAGTCGGCTTCCAGAGCTTTCTGTCACTAGTTGCAGGGCTCATCATTGCGTGCAATGACTATTTTGTAGTACACATGAAGCAGAAGGGAAAGAAGTAGGCCCAGTGGCGCCCTGGTACTCCCTCCTTGATGCGTTTCTCCCCGAGGAATCGGCCTCACTGCTTCTCGAGAGCAGATCAGGGCCCTTAGGAAAGTGCAGATGCCATCCAACTCCAATTCGACAAGCAGAGAAAGCGAAGGGAATGCAGCGACAGAGAAGCTTGTGATTTTTATATTGTTTTCACCCTTCTGCCCTCAATAAAGACAGTCCCTTTTTTTAGTTCTGAATTTGAGGTGATTGTTTGTTGCGTCCTCTGAAATGCTTGCTCCCTGCTTCTGTGGCTCCTGAAGAGTCAGCATAACCTCGGGCAGCCAGAGCACAACAGGGCTTTCTTCACAGAACCAGAGAAATGAGAACGCACTCCATTCAGGCTTGGAGCCTGACTTTTTTATTTGCTCTTGAAGCTATGTCTATGTGATGGATCAAAGTTCAAACTGTTACAAGAGGGCTCTTCAAGAACATATTCTACTTCTGTAACTCCTTAACAAAGTCTTCCCCAGTTAAATGGGTGCTTTTATAGCCAGCACCTTGGATGCCTGAAATATCTGAGCCCATTTTCTCATTGCAAAACTGCAGCAAAATCTAGGGCCAAAATAAGTCCATCAAAAAAAAAAAATGAGCCAAAATAGGAAGGGATATAATATGACACTTCAGTGATAGAATCCCAACAACAGTGATCTACTTAATTCCCAGATGTCAAGAAATATGCTAGACATGACACAGATACATTGCATGGATTTTGGATGAAACAGTTCAGTTAATTAGGTCAGCAACAATGAAAACAACAATTTTTTTTGAAACAGGTCACACATTTCCAGACTGGCCTCAAATGTGTTATTTGAAGTGTTAAGTAACAGAGAGTAACCTTGAACTTCTGATCCTCCTGCCTCTTTCGTAAATGCTGAGATTGTAGGCACACACCACCATGTCCAGAAAAAAACTTACTTTTAGGATTGGACACATCAATGTCACTCCAGGGGAAACTTTCAGAGTTCAGTACAAACTCATCCACCATAAAGACAAGAGTAAAACTGCAACCATTTTGTCCCCATCTTGAGGTAAATAAAGAATGAAAAATCATAGCTTTGCAACCATAGGACTGTGTCAGCAGGCTTACCAATACATTGATTAAATGGAGGGGTGGAGATGGCCAGCTAAAGAATTTAGACTGACCCAGAAATGGCTCCCCAAATCCATGTTCTAGAACTAGACCACCATGTTTCTCCTAGATCAGGAAGCTGCCTACTGAACAGACAAGCCATTGTTACAACTGGCAACTCCAGGATCTTATAACCCATGGCACAGTCCACAGACGCCTGGCAACTCCAGGATCTTATAACCCGTGGCACAGTCCATGGACGACAGATGTTTATAAGCCTGCCTCCATCCTGTCCCACAGCCAAGCCCCAAACAACAAAGTTCCAACTTCAAGGGAGTCAGAAATAGAGTTTGATCTTTATCAGACTGCACACCTGTGCTGACATGCAGATCCATCCTGTCTGTCACAGTGTAAGAAAGAAAATCTAATGTAACAATTGATCAAAGTGCCTTGGGTCCACTTAGGTCTAGCTAAAGATAAAGCTAATGTTTGCTAGTCTAGATATCCCTACCTAAACTAGAAATGTAGAGTAAAAAAATATTTTACTTTATTTACTAATTTATTTACATCCCAAACCCCAGTTTCCCCTACCACCTCTTCTCCCAGTCCCTCCTCCTATCTCTCCTCCCCCACCCACGCCTGGTTTCTCTTCAGAAAAGGGCAGACCTCCCAAGGATGTCAATAAGCCGTGGAGTTGCAGTGAGACTAGGCACCTCCTCTCTTACTGAGGCCAGACAAGGCAACCCAGTGTGAGTAAAGGGTTCAAAAAGCCAAAAAAAGAGTCAGAGACAGCCCTTGCTTCTGCTGTTAGGAGTCCCCCAAGAAGGCCAGGCTACACAACTATGTTCAGAGGGCCAAACATTAGGCCAAGCCCAGGAAATTCTGCTGTAGAGGGGGAAGAAGGATTGCAGGAGACAGAGGAGTCAAGGACACTACAAGAAAACCCTCAGAATCAACTAACCTGGGCTCACAGTGGCTTACGAGACTCAACTGAAGACCAGGGAGCCTGGACAGATTAAAAAATTATTAATGACCAAGCTTGCCTAACAATCTGCAGGCATGACAAATTCTTGCCTATAACAAGTTTTAAAATAAATAGATGTAAAACATAGAGATAAACCCAGCACGGACTTTGTCAGAAAAAGACAAATGTAAGGGGCAGATAATAATAAGATTGCACATTCCTGATTGCTCAGACCGAGAAACACAGGGGAGGGACCTGTATTCGGGATTTAAGAACTGTTCTTTGCACTCCTGTGGAAAATCCCACCAGTTTATCTCTGTTGGAGGCACCCAGCGCTTCAGGGTTGTAAAATAAATGAACTCTGAGTCTCCAGCACTCATTACTAGGTGGGTGGGTTTGCGGGGGGTGGTGGGGTGCTGTCTTCATTCCTCATAATAATGAGCACCTTTTAAAAGATTTATTTATTTTTATTCTTCCTATGTGACCGGTTTGCCAGGATATATTTCTGTATAAAATGTGTATGCTCCCGGAGGTCAAGAGAAGGTATCAGATCTAGAACTAGAATTATAGATGGTTGTGAGCTGACATGTGCATGCTGGGAACTGAACCAGGGTCATCTAGAACATTAGGTATTCTTAGCCTTTGAGTCATCTCTCCGCCCCAATGACTACTGAGAAGAACTTCCAAGGTGGAGATTAGAGAAACAATGGCTTTGAGGAGAAGAAACCCTAAAACATAAGGTCTTCGATGGCCACAGAGATTAGAGAAGCCAACTGACCCGTCCTAGTGGAGAAAGTTTCTCTCTTCTGTGGGAACGGGTGCCAGTACAGACGAACCACTCCGGTTTCCCTGCCTCTTGGGGGAGCTTCTTTTAGTGAGCATGGATCCACAGATGGGAAGGTAAAATTAACAGAAGATGGTGAGCGTGTTCCCTGATACCCCAACCCGTGAAAACATGCACACTACCAAGGATGTCCTACTTTTTCACATTGTAACGTGAAACTGCTGTCATCTACAGAGTTCATATTCAAGAATGGTGCAGTGACATTTTTAAGAAGTCACAAAAATTTGTCAGTGTTTGTAATGTAGTGTTAGGCTGCACTCATGGTCCTCCTCGGCTGCATGTGGCCAACGATCGGATACCCCTGCCGGGGACGACTGTTTCCTCACAACAGAACAAGAACTACCCCAGCAGGAGGAAGAGGTCAGAGTGAGGAGAGGAATCCTAACATCTGCTCTTCACAGTGGGTGTGTAGACTTGGGGGATCAGTGTGTTCTTCCTAGCAGATTCCCCAGACTCTGGCACTCAGAAAAGTTCCTGTTGCCATGGAATCTGTGTTCAGGATGGGTGTGCCCATGTGTATTGGGGGGAGGGCTGCAGCACCTTCCTCATTTCACCCCATTGGTCAACATGTTTACTGGGAAGGAAAGTAAGAGCAGCATTGACGGTGTGGAATCCTACGTGGCTGTTGGTGCCAACTCAAACAGAGTTCCCACAATCCGACCTGCTGAAACAGCCTGCTAAGCCTTGCAGCTTGCAGCCTAACCGCTCCCCGAGGGGAAAGCTGTAACTCTGCCAAACACCAAGAAGAGGAACCAGCTGGAAAATTCCACTCATTCTACTACAGGACTGAGTTGTAGATTGGATCCCATTCTCTCCACACCCAGTGTGAAGGCGGAACAGATAGCAGTGTAGAAAGTCCTTTTCAAACGCATCGGAGAGCTGATCCTGTAAACCAGTCAGCTAATGTTCTCTCTCAGACGCGGTCCCTTGTGTACACCAGTCAGCAATCTGCGAGTCAGTCTTTTCCTCCCCAGTCTGGAGTACTCAGGACTAGATTGTAACCTTCGCTTTCAAACTAAGTACTTTATCCATCTCTTAACGCCAGAGAGAAAGCAGAGGACAGAAATGTACACACTTGGCACTATGTGAGTGATACAAGGCAAAGGTCTGTGGCAGAGACAAGCAAATACCACAGCAGCTGTACAGGATTGTGATTAGATAGAGCAGACAAAACGTTTACCAGCATCCAGCAGACACTGACAAAGATGACATGTGATGGGTATCCTGTCACTGTTGACAGGAATATAATCTATACAGCCTTTAATCATGTAAAAGTTTGAAAAATGGGATCTTGAATACTGTGGCCCTTTGATGCATTTTCTTTGATCCAGTATTTTTAATTTGGGGGCTTTATCTTAATAAAGTAAGCGAACACACAAAATTTATAGACAAAGATATTTGATCCAGCACAACTTAAAATAGGCACAACCTGATTTATGGTGAAGCAACTTTATGTAACTATACATACAACAGTGAAAACCATGATTTTGAAAATATTAAATGAAATGGAGACATGTCTATATCAAGAAAAGAAGGCTGCAAAATTAGTATATAATAGAATTCCTTTAATTTAAAAAGTGTGTGCTTATTCTTGCATATGCATACATGATCATCAAAAACTAGAGGAAGCTCATCTACCTAGGTTTTGTTTCCAGGTTTTGTTGTTGCTGGAAGAGGGAATTGTTGTTGTTATGCCCAGTCTGTGGGGACCCCAAAAGACCACCAGGGAGACTAACTCACTGAAATGTAAAAGCAAGGTTTATTGTGTGCACAATTACAAGCCGGCAGGGACCTCATCAGTGCAGCAGCGAGATGTGGTATCCTCCCCTTCTAGAGGATGTTATTTAAAAGCAAAAACTAGAAAAGTTCCATTAGCAGGGTGTGTGATGATGGGTTCAATCCTGATTGGCTCATGTCTATGGACTTTTCAGAAATTTTATTTTTGAACCTTGCCTGTTGCTTGTCACATTTTCTTATTGCCTGACCTTCCGGTGAAGACATTCTGTGGTTATCTAGTACTCTCCAGATGGCTACTCTGTTACTTTTGTCCCTAGCCATTTCCGAGGACTGGAATGTTTTATGGGAAATAGCTTACACAAGACACAAGATGGAGGTGGAGGACAAAATGGAGGAACTTTGGTTCTTCAATCATATCCATAAATGTGTTTGGTGTTATTTTAATTTTCTTTCTATATATTCTGCTATGTCATCTAACTTTTCTGCAATAATTCTACTTTTCCAACATGGAAAGCAAAAGTTCCAGATAATGTATTTTGAACACTACATGTTGCAGTCATAATTTTACATGCCTGAAATTTCAACACTCTGGGGGGCGAAAGTAAGAGGATTGCTATGAGTTCAAGGTCAGCCTGAATACATGGTGAAGCCCTGTCTCCAAAATAAAGTGCTGGAGCTTGATGTGTTTGGGACAGGCCTGTCATCTCAGCACTAGGGGAGGCAGAGCAAGAAGATCAGGAGTTCAAAACAATCCTTGCCTATAGATGTGAACCATATAGAATCTGCTATATGCAATGCCACCTTAAACAAGTGTATTGTATTTATTGACAAGCTACTTTATATATCAGAATCTTCTTGTACTACTTCCTAAGTGTCATCTTATTTGGTCCTCACCATAAACCTGCCAAAACGTCATAATGAGAACATCAGCGATGTGAAACCATGACAAGGTCTCCTACCCACAGTGTCAATGTTTTGAACTCGATATTCTGTTTCTTTTCTTCTATTCTGCTGCTGTCTCAAAGTGTGATTTCTGTAAACCAACAGGAGTTCTTTCAAACAAGTCAGAGGTGGTTGGGTAGGCGAGGCTAGTCAGAGGACAGTCAGCAGAAGATCGAAAGCTCTCTCTCTCTCTCTTGAAGGTTAGAAATCTGGGTAGAAGCTAACAGTTACTGTGTTCACGCTGTTCTAGAACTGGTTGCACAAGTATCAACTTGTTTGCTCCTTCCAGCACGGGTGGATGGCTGCTGTGCTGTGTTTGCTCTTCAGCTGATCTGAGCAAAGGCAGAGCTGATTGGTGATGAACGAGGGTTGGATTCAGACTGTCTAAGGTCCTAGTCGCTCCTCTTTGGTCTCCAGACAAAGCAGGAGGGAACAAAGGAATTCATAGGATAGCAAGTACTCAGGAGGGCACAGCGTGACTGTCTGAAGGAGAATGTATTCATATGGCAGGGGTGCAGAGTCAGGCTAGGAAGGGGTGATGGTCTGAAAGAAAATGTTCCCCAAAGAGAGTGGCACTATTAGGAGGTGTGGCCTTGCTAGAGGAAGTGTGGCACTCTAGGGGCGGGCCTTGATGTCTCTTTTGTTCAAGCATCCCTCAGTGTGACAGTCACGCATGTCCTGTTGCCTCCAATCTCCAACATGTAGGACTCTCAACTCCAGCACAATTAGAGAAGCTAATCTAGATAAGCCATGACAGATTTAAGAGGGAAAAACTCAAGAAGACAGAACCATGTGGGGAAAATACCCCAGACTATGAAATACTCTTTATTTTATTTTATTTTATTTTATTTTTTGGTTTTTTTAAGACAGAGTTTCTTTGTTTATCAGATCTGCCTGTCCTGGAGCTCGCTCTGTAGACCAGGCTAGCCTCAAACTCAGAGATCCGCCTGCCTCTGGCTCCCAAGTGCTGGGATTAAAGGCATGCACCACCACCCAACACTCATCTTTTTTTTTCCTTTTTTTTTTCTTTTTTTTTTTTTTTTATCAAAACCTGCCGATTGGCCTACAAAGTAGCCTGTCCACTGGACTGTAGCTACTAAACAGTATTTTTAATGTGTGAATGTGAGCAAAATCTGAAAGAGGCTGTGGAAAAGTGGAACTGGTCACATCAGCAATGAGTTAAATGCTGTGGCATTGCCTTGTCAGTGAGGTAGAAAATCATTTCCATAAGGCCCTGAACAGGGAACTTGGAGAGGAGGTCAGTGTAAAACCGTATTTGCCTTGTTCTTCAGAGCCACACAGGATGAGCAGGCCTGTGATGCCTGCTGCCTTCTGACCTCTGTGGCTCCACCCTTTGACCTCCGTCACAGCCTAGTGAGCAGCAGAGTGCTTAGCCTCCAGTCTGCTGTTCTCAAAGAGACAGCTGAGTCAGCTTTGAGTGTTGTTCTATGATGGGCCACTATGGTATGCAGGGGTGAGTCAGTCTTTTCCTTCTGAAACTCTTACAGATGGGATTGACATTTCCAACCAATGATGAGTTTGAAGCACCATAGAACACGGATGATGTGAGCCCCACCTTACAAGTTTCCAGTATGGTGGAGCAGGAGGCATGTGTTTCAAAACAGCAATACTCAATAGTATGTAACACACAGAAACACCATGGGACATGATAAATATGGGTGTTAGCTCTGAGAGTTGGGATAAGATAGAAGGATTTCCGTGAAGGGCAAACAAATGAAGGAGCCAGTCTGGTGGGGACTGAGCTCTATTAGAAAAGGGGTGGGCATAGGTTTGAGTTGTACCTATGATGTGTAAGTGAGGGAGGTACCCACAGTTGAAGTGACATGGGAGAGGCCAGGTTCAAGGTACATCTTTGGAAACATTCGAGGAAGAGCTACTCATGTAGAAAGGTCTTCAAGACAAGTTTGAGTGAAAGAACAGTTGGTTTATTTGTGTCTGTCTATTAAACAACCACTTGAGGGAAATGACAATGGGGAACATATGTGCATAATTACTTTGACATGCAAAAAAGAAATCTCCAGAGGAATGTAGACGAAACTGTGAGAAATGAGTGTTCCCCTAAAGAAGCAAGGTAACTGGTATGAGATGGAGCAGGGGAGAGCACTTCCGTGTCCTCTTCATTAGAATTTCAATCCAAGTGTGTAAGAAATGAATAAAATTACAGTTTAAAAAATAATTCACAGCTTTTATATAATTTACATACTAAGTATAATTGCACTTTTTGAAAATTTAATACATATATACAATAAAATATGAACATATCAGTTCCCATTTACATTTACTCCCTTCAGCTCCACTCATGTTCCTCCCAACACAGCCCTCTTCCAACTTCATGTCTTCTTAAAAGAAATAAAAACCTTTTCATTCCAATTAGTACGTTCATATGTGCGTGGGTTTGATGCCCTCTGATAGAGCATGGGAACCTATCGGTGGCCACACTCTTTAAACAGGATGATTCTCCCTGCCAGCTATTAACTTGCCAAGGATTCCTCAGTAAGAGGCAGGGTCTGGAGAGTATCTCCCCATCTGTGTGAGAATTTGGGGAGGCTGACTTTGTCCAGGGAGTATATAGGTAGCCACAACTATTTGAGTCTGTGAGTACAATCGCTGCATCATGTCCAGGAGATGGCATTTCATTCCTCCCTATCTTCCATTAAGTTCTTTCAGCCTCCTCTTCCTCCTCTATGTCCCTGAGACTTAGGGTTGAGCATTCAGTCTCATATTCTCATTGCTTTGACAAGTTTGGCATCTTTACATTGACTGCTTTCCACTGCAAAAGGAAGCTTCTCTTGGAGCTGGCGAGATGGCTTGGTGGTTAAGAACATGTGTTGCTCTTGCTAAGGACTGGTTTTGATTCCCAGCATCCATGTGGAGGATCAGAGTCACCTGTAACTTCAGTCCTAGGGAATCCCATTCCTTCCTTTGGTTCTCCCAAGGCGCCCGGCAATTACACAGTGCACACACAAATGCAGCCAAAACACATGTAAAATAATAAAATAAATAAATCTCTCTCTTTTTATAGAAACCTCTCTGGCCAAGGGATAGAGCAGCTATGAGTGTATATATAAATATTTAGAAGGCGCTTGACAGTAAGAGCATTTAACAAAATACCAGTAACGGATTTCCCCCCTAGAGCCTGTGATCTTCACAAGAACTCTCCTGCCCTCAGTGAACATGTGCTTGTGAATTAGTTCAAAAGTTATTGGTTTAAGCGTGTATAGTGATTAGACAAGCAAGTCTAGGCTAGAGTACTGAAGCCAGGATGTGAGTGAGGAAGACAAGAAATACTCCAGCGCCAGGTCCCTGAGTCTATGCTCTGCCCAGTCTGGGCAAGGAGATGAGTGAGGAACTGGCAGTGCCAATCCAAGTTACATCTTGAAGAAGGAGCACTTTTCTAGACCACCCTCTTTACCTGATGAGGTCATTTGAGATAGATTTCTATTAAAATGGAGCTTGTGTGCAAAACATGGGCCTCCAAATAAAATGCCCTCCCAGAGGGGTTTTCCTTTTGTCTGCACTCCCTGGCTACACCACATAAAATACACACACAAAAGTGTTCACAGGAGAGAGAAAAAGATAGATGATAGGTAGATAGATAGAAAGATAGATAGATGGGTAGGTAGATAGATACATAGATAGATAGATAGATAGATAGATAGATAGATAGATAGATAGACAGATAGATGATAGGTAGGTAGAGATAGATAGGTAGGTAGATAGATGGATAGATACATAGATACATAGATAGATAGAAGATAGATAGATAGATAGGTAGGTAGATAGATATAGATAGGTAGATAGATAGAAATAGATAGATAGACAGATAGATGATAGGTAGGTAGAGATAGATAGGTAGGTAGATAGATGGATAGATACATAGATAGATAGAAGATAGATAGATAGGTAGGTAGATATAGATAGGTAGATAGAGATAGATAGACAGACAGACAGACAGACAGATAGGTAGGTAGAGATAGATTAGGTAGAGATAGATAGATAGATAGATAGATAGATAGATAGATAGATAGATTCCTCTGCTAAGAATAACACTTTGGTGCTGGCGAAGCCTACCTCATGTGGATGAGCTGCACACAGCAGCAAACTTCTAGCGTCTCTTCCATCTCTTCTGCTTCCATAGGCTCTTCACTACCTCCCCAGAACCCTTCTTCCCAGGCTCTGACTTCTCTTTCTACTCAGGTATACCCCTGTTTCACCTGAGGACATAAAGTTAACCCTTAGTTTAGATGTTATCAGTCTTGACTTCTCTTCTTAACACTGATTCTCTCCAGTTTGTTTTCTTAGACCACCTTGAGAGATCTAGAGACGTTCACATTAATGCAGCCTCCTAAGCAGCAGAATTCCTGGTACCATTTTCAGGTCACAGATGGAATGGCCAGGTTACAAAAAAGTTAAATTTAGCCATAAAAAGGACATAACCAGTCTTGTTACAGTATAGAATGAACCTTGTGCTAAATGCAATAGGCCATTCACCAAAAGGCAGATGTTGAGGGGTGCCTCCTCATAGAGACTGGCATGAGAGTCCCCAGAGATCTGAAGTGTGAGGAAGAAAAACTAGGAGTTATTCTTCAGTTTTGCAAGATGCTGAGAGTTCTAAAGCTTTTATACACAGTTTACTTAATGCTACTGATGTGTATGCTCACAAATGATTAAATCATTAAAATTTATCTTAGTGGTCTAAAATTTGTGTAAAGAATTTTTAAAGGGTAACAGAGCTCCATGACTAATAAAAATGGATCAAAATACAAATATTAGATGCGCCTTTAAAAAATCCATGGAAGCAGCTGGGTGATGGTGGCACATGCCTCTAATCTAAGCACTCAGGAGGCAGACGCAGGCGGATCTCTGTGAGTTCGAGACCAGCCTGGTCTACAAGAGCTAGTTCCAGGACAGGCTTTAAAGCCACAGAGAAACCGTCTTGAAAATTTAAAAAAAAAAAATGTATGGAAGTTTGACCGCTGGGGGTGGGACTGAGGGTGGTAGAATGACAAAAGGACTCCTGCAATGACTAGTAAGAGATCGTTATCTGCTAGATTTGTCGCCAAATCCTTGCTTTGCTCAGGCACTAGCTTGTGATTTCGAGTTCCCTTTTGGGATCTGTTGACAGCATTGTGGATCCTCTGTGTGATCTTGGCAGTTCCTGTGGTCTCCACCTGTCTCTCGGAGACCCTGTTTCAGCTTTAGTGCTTGCTCCACAGTTTCCAGCTTCCAGTCTGGTCCTGGTGTTGCCTTCTCAGCACTGATTGCTCATCTCAGTGAGGTGGGAAGGGGCACAAGCCAAAGACACTGAGTAGGCAAAAACTGACAAAGCTACTCATTGCATTGACCAAGTCAAAGAAGGACTGTCCAGCATGTGAAGGAGGTGTGTGAGGTTGTTTCTACAGGGGTTACATGCTGTGGCTCTGAAGCCATGCAGATCTGTGGCCCAGTCGTGGCCTGTGATGGTCTTTGGGGCATGCTTTTAAAAATAGGAAACAGGCAGTCGTGGCAGAGAGGCGCGCAGTCGTGGCAGAGAGGCGCGCAGTCGCGGCGGAGAGGCGCAGCGCTGCAATCAAAAATAGGCTTTGGGGGACCGCGCAAGCGGCGGGGACCAGCGTGGAGGCAGAGGCAAGCGGCGGGGACCAGAGGGGTCCGGCGCGGCAGCGGCGGGGACCTGCACAGCAGAAGAGGCACGTGCGAGGCGGGGAAGGGCATGCAATAACGAGAGCAGACGTCCCACTGCGGTTGGATCAAAGAGGTAGGCCCCTTGTTGGCAAGGTCACTGGCAAACGGGGAGTCTGG
>NW_004949114.1:6193773-6194746 GCF_000317375.1 Microtus ochrogaster
AATAGAAGAAGGAGAAGAGTCACAGCTCAAAGGCCCAGAAAATATTTTTAACAAAATTATGGAAGAAAACTTTCCCAACATAAAGAAAGATATTCATTTAAATATTCAAGAAGCATACAGAACACCAAACAGACTGGATCAAAGAAAAACATCCTTTCGCCATATAATAATCAAAACACAAAATATACAGGTTAAGGAAAGAATATTAAGAGCCGCAAAGGAAAAAGGCCAAGTAACTTACAAAGGTAAACCGATCAGGCTCACACCTGACTTCTCTATGGAAACTATGAAAGCAAGAAGGTCCTGGATAGAAGGGCTGGAGAGATGGCTCAGTGGTTAAGAGCACTGACTGATCTTCCAGAAGTCCTGAGTTCAATTCCCAGCAACCACATGGTGGCTCACAGCCATCTATAATGAGACCTGGTGCCCCCTTCTGGCTTGCGGGCACACATGAAAGGAATGCTGTACACATAATAAATAAATAAATATTTAAAAAAAAAAAGAAGTATTGCAGAAACTAAGAGACCATGGATGCAAACCCAAACTACTATACCCAGCCAAGCTATCATTCATTATCAATGGAGAAAACAAGACATTCCAGGATAAGAACAAATTTAAACAATACGTAGCCACAAATCCAGCCCTACAGAAAGTAATAGAAGGAAAATTGCAACCCAAGGAACCCAACAGTGCCAACACTGCCTACAATAACTCAGGCATATAGCAACCCTTCACCAGCACATATCAAAGAAGGGAGACTCACAAACTCTACTACCAAAACAATAAGAATAACCGGAGTAAACAACCACTGGTCATTAATATCACTTAATATGAATGGGCTCAATTCACTCATAAAAAGGCACAGGCTAAGAGATTGGATACAAAAACAGGATCCAACAGTCTGCTGTTTGCAAGAAACACATCTCAACCACAAAGACAGACATCTACTCAGAGTAAAGGGTTGGGAAAAGGT
>NW_004949114.1:6201095-6214571 GCF_000317375.1 Microtus ochrogaster
AGGGAGAGGGACTTGATCGGGGGAGGGGGAGGGAAATGGGAGGCGGTGGCGGGGAGCAGGCAGAAATCCTCAATAAATAAATAAATTAAAAAAAATAAAAATAAAAATAGGAAACACCAGGAGTGGAGGCTCAGTGAGTAAGAGCAGCTGCATAGTAAGCAGAGAACCTGAATTCGGTTCCTCACCACCCATGTACAAAAGCTAAGTGTGGTTGGGAGCACCTGTAGTCAATGCTTGGGTGGGGTGGAGTACAGAAAGAGAGGGTTACTGAAGGCTCGCCGGCTGTCACCCTAACCAAAACCAAAACAACAATGACAGGCTCCAGGTTGAGCAAGAGACCCTGTCTTAAGCCAATCAGAGAACAATAAAGGATGATACCCAAAGTCCTCAGCTGGCCTCTGTACAGGTACACACTGTGCACACACCCATGTGCATGCATGCCTGTAACACACACACACACACACAGTATCTATTGCCCACATTCAGCACACCAGCTGCACTCCTTAGCTATTAGCACACCCCTTCTCATTCCCACAAGAAGAGCTGAGTATTTTTACTATTCTCACATCTCTGAAGGAGAAACTGAGCTGTAAGAAGTTATGATCTCTGACCCTGACCAAGGTCATACAATTTTTTTGAGCAGAAGAGCTATAATCCAAACCCAGTTCTGACTCCAAATTCTATGCCTTGAGCCAAATAAACTACTGAATAGATCAGGAGATCAGAAAATCAGGAACTGGTCATTTTCCAAATCAGAGACCATTGATCTCCATCTGAGACATCACAGTATAATAATGATTCAGAAACCCAGACTTAGGAGCCAGGCTTCCTGGCTAGCTTTGGTACTTGAAGGCTGCATAGCCCTGAACAAAGTACTTAGCCTCTCTGGGCCTTTTTTTGTTTTGTTTTGTTTTACTTTTGAAGACAGGGTTTCTCTGTGTAGCCCTGGCTGTCCTGGAACTAGCTCTTGTAGACCAGGCTGGCCTTGAACTCACAGAGATCCGCCTGCCTCTGCCTCCCAAGTGCTGGGATTAAAGGTGTGCACCACCACTACCAACTTTTGTGCCTCTTTTTTATTTCCTCTGTAAATGGCGATAACAGAACTTCCTTTGAAAGGTTGACCTAGGATTGTGTCATTAATCCTCTAATACCTGGAACAATAGTTGGCACTATATGAATATCCGCTACGGTTGGTCCTGCAACTCTTTCTAAGTTTAGGTTCAAATGATTGAAGGAAGAAAGACAAAATCCTGGGAAGCAAGTTAGGTGCCAGGAACTATTACAAAGCATAATAATCCATGTTCCAACCCAGCAGGTCCCTTCCTGTCTCCGAGTGACATAACAATGCTTTGTTGGCAAGGCAAGAGCTTTGGAGTCAGGGAGACTTAATTTCAAATTCTTGCTTCATCGCCTTTTCTGTGGCCTCTGGCAAGATTCTTGACCCCTTGGAGCTTCCGCGTTCTCATTTGTAACACAGACAGTAGTAGCCACGTGGCACCTTGTTGGGAGGAGGGGAGGAGGACAAGGTGACCCTGTAGGAAGTGTCACGTACGGAGGAAGAAGGCGGCTGTTCACTCTAGTCAGACCTTTGGTACGGAGCTGGTCAAACATTAATGAAGGACAGATTTTCTGCGAGTTCTGCACCAAATGGCAGCATGTGCTGGCTTTGACAGAAGCTCTTTGCGACTGGATTATCAAGTCATAAATCGAGGACTCAAGAACATCTTGGTCACTTTCAGAACACTTGCTGCAGAGAACTTGAACTCTAAGAACACTGTGGGTAAGGAAGTGTTGATTTGGGGTCAGGCTCAGGTTCTCCAGTGAGAGCGCTTTTGGTTTTCACTGAATCAGACATCTACAAGACATCTTCAACAGATGTTTTTATTTTTCATTTATTTATCTTTAACTAATCTGGCTATCCACAATGTCTATTCTTGTTGGCCATTTCCTGTTTTAAAACACTGTTCCTTGTGTTCCCTGACATCTCAAGGTGCTGATTTTCCTCCTGCCTCCCAGTTTCATTCTTATTCTTCCTGTTAGCTTGTCCCTGTTAGTTTGTCCCTTTCTTCCTTATGTGCTGTCTTCCTCAACGACAATACGTGGGCCCTCTTTTCTTCCCACCTTGAATCCATTCCTGGGTGGATCTGTGAAATCGCATCTCAACGCCAGCAGAAGGACAGCGCTCTTGCCCATCCCACAGGCCTCTCACAGTCACCATGGACACACTGCTCCCCTTGCCCTCTACCTCTTTAGACAGGTAAGCAAGCAGACCTCAGAGTTCAGGAACATTCACACGGGCATGCAGAAAGGAAATTATAATAACTCTCAATTCACCTTCCTATTTGTTTCATCCTGTCCCAATCCATCTTGTTCATTGGGCCAAACTGAACTTTCAGAAATGCATACTTGAATATGTTGCAATGGATCCTGTGTGTCCTCAGGATAAAGCTAGTCTTCCAGAAGAGGCTGCCAGCACTCGCCCTCATGTCTGCACAAGCTATCGCCCATCCTCTGCTCCCTTGCACAGTGACTTTCTGTGCTGCTCTGCCTGAGGAATTCTCTCAGGAGCTGAAGGCAGCCCAACAGTGCCAGAAAGTAAAGCTCCAGGAGCAACCCCAAGTAGCAAGGGGTGAGAATGTGGGACCAACACCCCCATTTCTCAGCTCAGCTTCACTGCTTAGAGGCCTGTTCTACACAGCCACTCGGTGACTGAGCTCCAAGTCCTCGGGGCAGCAATCTGCTACCACAGACTTTATGGGCTTTCTTCCTTTCCTGTCTTATTTCTCCAACTCTTCATTATTGCATTTATTGAGAATTACCTTGCAAATAAACCATCTGAACCAGGCCATTGATCCTGCTTACTAGGGAGGTTGAAACAGTGGGATTATTTGATCCAGAAATTTAATGACAGACTAGGCAACATATTGAGACCCTTGTCTAAGATAAAACATACATATAGATTAACAAATTGGCTAAAAAAATTTAAACCCTTGATTCAGTTCCTTCTTTGGGATCCCCCACTCTGAGACAGTCTCCTAGATACAGTCTAAAAGTCCTTCCAACATCAGGCTCCAGAGTCTTTTTCTTAACGTCACCCTTGCGTTCACCAATCTGCAGTCTATCCCACTGTCTACAGAACTTCTCTTAGCTCCTCATGGTCTCTTTCCTTGGGGCCTTTGCCCACAGTCTTTCTAGGGCTCTATCCATTAACATCATCTGATTAATCCAAACCTGAATCATCCACTTTAATATCACCCCTGAGCTGAGTTCCTAGCTCAGAGGTACAGTAAGTAGTTCCAGAAAGTGGAGGCAGAGATGTGTTCAGCCCGGGGTCCTGGGAGTGGAGGCAGAGCGTGTGCTCACCCCAGGGTCCTACCCTCAGGACTGACGAAAGAAGACATTCTGAACCCCAGGTGCCAGTCCTGTGCCCCATGTATCTGCTCTAAGAGTATCCCGTTGTTTTCTGAAATATATAAATCTTCTGCTAAAATATCTTTAGTTATCTGTTTCTACCAGTACTGTGCAAATTTCAGACCATCTCTCTGATGCTCATCACGGCACCAGAGAAACCCTACCACCTTTCCAGGTACAATGTAAAGTTTTGCAAACAGACCTGGCAATGTCACATGTCTAGCACCAGAAGTGTTTTATGTAAATGCAAAGAACCAGTCCCATGCTCAAACGAGTTACAAATAAGATAGCAGCTGAACCGGAAAGACATGGCTCAGAGGGGCATGAGATGCTGTGACCCACTTCCTTCCAATCCCCCCGAGTCACTCTGTGAACACAGACCTCCAACTCAAGAAAGTACGCAAAAGCTTTCAACAAAAATGGCAGAAGATATGTTGTCTTTGAAGAGGCATTACTGTCAAAATAATTCATGATTTTGAACTGATCTACAAGTAGGCTTGATAATCGAGCAACAAATTCCCAAAGTCTACTAACGAATTCTACAGTTTGGCAACAGAAGAGGCAGGCTGCATGTGACTGAGTAGGGCAACCACCCAGTCAAAGAGCGCAATCTGGGTCTGACAGCTTGCCTTCCAGTGGTGACTGCCAGTGGTGGGGGAGGTCATGAGTGGGGAAAGAAGAAAGAGAAAGCCTACATGTACATATTGTGCTCACTCGGTTTGCTCCTGACCCTTCCTTCCATTTACTTGCCTCTGCTGAGAACCGGTTACCCCACTTGGATGCAAGATTTCTGTATTATTAGGGCATCAGATTCCCAACAGCACAATAGTGTGAAAGGGAAGCCTTGATCATCAGCCCCCTCTGCCACCTCTGCCACCCTGACAGATTAGACTTCACTTCTTGGAACCTACATAACCCGATGAGAATTAGGTCTTTATGAGTATAGCCACAGGCCTTATTCTGACGTTCCCCAAGGCACAGGACGCTCTGTGCCTTCCAGTCAGTGCACATGCCGCGCCTCCCTGATTAGGCTAGTCCTTCTCCCTGCTTCCTTCTTTGGCCACCCCTGCTGTTTGTATATGCACCGATTCCCACTCGTGTCAATGCTACAGTTGCTCGCTTATGCGTCTGTCTTACCTGGTGGACTGTGAACAACTTAAATACAGGGATCACCACTGTGTTTTCATGGCCTTACACGACATTCAAGGTGTGCTGGGAGCTCGGCAAACATGTGATGACAGGACTAGTGAGCATGTGCATGTGGGAAGGAGTCACACGTAGAGCCAGGTGAACCTTGAGTGGTGACATTCTTCTGTTGCTCATGGAAGCCAGCAGATAATATTTCTAAGCCAAATGCATGCCTCCAGGGAATCTAATTTCAGTGCACTTGGTGATTAGAAAAATCATGTGCAATTTCATTTAAATTCATTTAGGGATATGGTGATTTCTCATTTCTACTGAACATTTTACTTACGTTCAGGAGTTCAAAGCAAACATGCCCAAGGAAGAGCAGGTGGCAGTAAGTTAGTGTCCTAAGAGAAACCAATACAACTCAGGACCAGTCTGAACAATTTCTAGAAATTAGAGAAATTAGTTTAGAGAATTTAGAGAAATTAATTTCTTTATAACAAGAAACAGGTTTAAAAATTAGGAAAACTAGGTCAGATGATTTTATTTTTTAAAAATCTTTGTAGCAGGAAAGTTTTTATATTCATGCTTTTTCAATTAAAATATCAATGCTTTTACCAAAAAATTAAACATTTTTAAATACTGGGAAACAATGACTTAATATTTTTTTAGCTTGCTTAAAATCAAGCTTTGACTTAAATCAAGCCTCCTGATTTCAAAGCTTAACGTCACCTATAAATTCTTCATGACCCTATCCTGTTTACCAATCAGGAGTACCCTTGAAAATAGTGAGTATTGACTATAATAGATGCCAGCAACTATGCTGCATGCTGTGTGTGCCAGCTTACTTACTCCCTCTCAAATCCTTATCCAGAAGGTGCCACAGAAAGATTTAGCTTGCCAGGAACCTGAACCTCCTGACAGGTTTGTTCCAGATGCCTGAGTCTGGGGACCCACATGCAGGTACCGACCAAGTCAGCCATCTCTCCAGCCCCTCCCTTTCTTGTCATGCAGTTCTCCTCCTTTCCTCTCTTTCCTTTCTGATTGTCTGTTTGCTTTTTATTTGTGCGGGTGTTTTGCCTGCATATGTATCTGTGCATGGAGTGCCCTCGGAGGCCAGAAGAGGGCTTTGGATCCCTTAGGTCTTGAGTTATGGACAGTTATAAGGGGCCATGTGGGTGCTGGGAATCAAACCTGGAGCCAATGATCCTAAGCACTGAGTCAAGTCCGTCCCCTCCCCCCGCCCCTTCTTATCTTATGCTTCTTTCCTTCTTTCTTCCCTTTCTTTCCCCTCCCTCCCTTCCTTCCTGCTTTCCTGTCCTCCCTATTTCCTGTGATCCTTTTGGTGGTGGTGGAGTTCTCTTGCCACTTGGGAGCTCCTTTCTGTTTGCAGATGGTTTCTAGTCTTGGGAGTTCCAGTGGACAGGAGGGTGAGAAGAATCCACCTTTTCTGTAGAATCTGCAACACTGCATTTTGCTCTTGTCTTCCCAGACTCCTTTGCTGCTAGGGATGACCTAAGTTCATCAAAGAGATGCATTCTGCTCATTCCAGGGACTCAGATGTGGGTGCACTAAGAACACAGGGACTAGAGAATCTATGACACTGGTTTCCCTGAGCAGAGAGGGACAGGTAGTGCCAACCAGCCTTCGTGTTACAGGAAGCATTAGCTCCCTCAGATTAGCTTTGTAACATGCTTCTGGTGTCCTTGCAGCTGCATGGCCTACTTTGCCCTATTCATCTTCCTTTCTACAGGGTCTGAAAGCCACCCAGCAACCTCAGTGCGTGACAGAATGTGTAGCTGCTTTCTGTTGTTGTGAACTAAGGACCTGACTGCCTTAAGTGGCTATTGTTTCATTTCTGAGATGTGGACATTGAGGCCTTAGAGGTTTTAAGTGATGGAATAACTCTAGCTAAAGAGTGTTAGGATTGGTCTTAGAGCCCATCCTGTTTGTCTTTTTTGTCTGCCCTCTCTCTTAGTGTTCGGTCACAACCAGAAATGAAAAAGCTTTTACTGTGATGGAAAAACTGCCTAACAATCTGTCACAATAATATTCAGAAAAGCCATGCACCTTTTAACAGAAGACTAAGAAAACCCCTTTCCCAACAACATTTCCCTAGTTTTGCTTATCAGAATCAAACACCAGAGTAGAAAGCTTTGGAATACATTTCCATCCTCTTTAAAAAAAACTCTATTTCCTTTCTGGGCCAGAGTATGCAAGATAAAATTCTGTTCCAAAGAAATGCTAAGAAAAAGTTAAAGGACGGTGTCTATTTTCCTTGCTGCTGTAAAATGGGAACAATCTTTGTAATAATCAAACAAGTGGACATCACGTAAGGAAACTTGGGTTCCTGTCTCATCACTGAACAATCATGGGAAATGCATAAGTTCCAGTCCGGCATGGCCAACCTGTCCCTAGGAGCCCAGAGCTGGCAGGTGAGAGAGAGCCATAGGGCCAACCTGTCCCTAGGAGCCCAGAGCTGGCTCATCATTGGCCAGCTCTAGGCTGCTGCAGGATTCTATTTTATTGGCCAGGTACCCAATACCTACTAAATGGATACATTTCTACCATTCCTATAGGGGGTAGAGCTGGGGATGCAGCTCAGCAGCGGAGCATTTCCCCATCATTTATAAAGCATTAGGTTCAGCTCTTAGAAATCGAGGGGCCAAGGAGAGTTAAAAACCATCTGTGTTAGTTTTTGAGTGCTGTCATAAAACTTGGACCACAACCATTTCATGGAAGAAAGGGTTTATTTGGCTTACACTCCCACATCATAATCTACCACTGAGGGAATCTAGAGCAGAAGCTTATGTAGGAGCCAGTAGGCAGGAGCTGAAGCAGAAAGACCACGGAGGAACACGGCTTAATGGCTCGTGATGGAGGAAGGTCATTGGTTAAAAAATAAAGAAACTGCTTGGCTGGCCCTCATAGGTTAAAACATAGGTGGAAGGAGTAAACAGAACAGAATGCTGGGAGGAAGAGGAAGTGAGCTCAGAGAAACGCCATGCTCCCCTCTCCGGGCGGACGCGAGAGCTCTGCTCTCTGAGGCACACGTGATGAAGCTCTGACCCAGCATGGACATAGGCTAGAATCTTTCCCCGTAAGACTGATGCTACACAGATTATTAGAAATGGGCTAGTCCAGGTGCAAGAGTTAGCAGGGAAGAGGATAAATATAATGGGCCAAGCAGTGTTTTAATAAATACAATTTGTGTGTTGTTATTTTGGGGCATAAGCTAGCCAGGTGGCCGGGATGCTGGGGATGCAGCCCCGCCGCTCCTATTTCAACAGGCTTGGCTTCCTCAGCTTGCTTCTTATAGAGCCCAGGATCACCTGCCCAGGAGTGGCATGGCCTACAGTGAGCTGGACCCTCCCACATCAAACGTCAACCAAAACACAGCTCCCAGACATACCCATGAGCTAATCTGATGGAGGCAGTTCCTCTTCCCTAGTGACTCTAGTCTGTGTTATGTTGATGTAAGAGGACAGCAAACCAATCAATCTGGAGTTTACAGCCTAAGCAGATGGAGGGCCTGAAAAATAGAAACTTTAATCTTTTATTTATGGTCTGCTGTCAAAGAATCCATTTTGTTAGGGTTGCAGATCCTGCTCCCAGGTGGGCTAGCTAGCACGGAAGGTGGAAACAAACTAACCCCTGGGCAAGGCCAGACTTTCTTTCTAAAAGATTCCTATAAACACAGAATTTCTTTTTTTTTTCTGTTCCTTGTCGCTTTCTTTTTTTTTTTAAAATTTATTTATTTATTAAGGATTTCTGCCTCCTCCCTGCCACCGCCTCCCATTTCCCTCCCCCTCCCCCATCAAGTCCCTCTCCCTCATCAGCTTGAAGAGCAATCAGGGTTCCCTGACCTGTGGGAAGTCCAAGGACCACCCAAGCTCAACTTACTAAACACAGAATTTCTTGAGGCAGGAATGAGAAGCTCCAGGATACATTCAGCCACTGAGAACTGCTTTGAAGAAATTTTTACACCCACAGAATTAGGCATATTTTTTATATCCCTTGTGATAAAAAAGAGAAAAAAACTTAGAATTTTCAGTGTCTGGAATTTTGTCCATGGTACTCCATGGGAAACACTAATGATCATTAATATTTTCATCTCCCCAGGATCAATATTTAGTGACTCAGAAGACAACCTATGGCTTAGCATGTATGAACAAGAATTAACTCTTGTTTCTTACCCCCCCCCAAGATTTTATTATTTTTAATTATACATGTATCTGTGTGGTATGCATGTGAGTGTGAACTGTCCAATGTGGGTACTGGGAAGCAAACTCTGACTGGTCTTCCAAGAGAACAGTCCGTGCTCTTAACTGCTGAGCCATCTCCAGCCCCATAGTTCTTATTTCTACTTTGTTCATCCTCCTCCTTCTTATTATCATGGTGAAGCATGCTATATATGGGGCAGCCCGTATACAGCAGTTTCATGGTCATGGTCTAAGACTGACCAGGTCTCTTCCTCAAGAGGGCACCAGATCTCATGTGGTTGCTGGCAATTGGACTCTGGACCTTTAGAAGAGCAGGCAGTGCTCATAACTGCTGAGCCATCTCTCCAGCCCCCTCCTTCTCCTTATAGTTTCCTATATAGACAGGCTCTCTTCAAACTCACTAGTGCTGTGTCCACTTGAACTCCTAGTCCTTCTGCCCTTGGCCTCCTGAGTGCAGGAAAATAGGCATGTGCCACCATGTCTATTGTTTTCTTAACTTTAGAAAAAGAATCTACCTGGGGGCAGAGGAAGGGTGGGGTGGTGGTACTGGAGGTAGGGACAATAATACTTCCCTCTCTTAAATACACCTGCGTGGAATCCTCATAATCTGAGGTGATCTTGCGTGTCAAAGAGATTATATGTACGCTCAATGGCCAAAAATGGCGAGATGGGAGGTCATGGGCTTGTCTGTGCAGCACCAATTCAGTCATGTCAGTTTCTAGAAGGGAAGGAGCTTTCCTGGCGTCATTAGAAAAGCGAAAGGGCAGAAAGAAGGAGCGAGATGGAGGCTGAGTATTGGCCACCAGTTCTTGACTTCGAAAATAGAACAAAGGGCAGGAGAGATGGCTCAGCTGTTAGGAGCACTGGCTGCTCTTCCAGAGGAGCAGGGTTTGATCCTAGAACCCACATGGCAGCTCACACCATCCTTAACTCGAGTTCCATGGGACATGGGCACCAAGCATGCACACAGTGCATAGACGTGCACACAGACAAGACATTACACACAGAAATAGAAGCCAAGAGCTGAATTCAACCAAAAAAATCAAAGTAGGTAAAGAGATGTTTTCATTGAAGATGGGGATTAAACCCATGTCTGCACACAGGCCAGGCTATTGACCTACCAGTAAGCTATACTAGTTTTTATTTAGACTCAGGATCAAAATAAAAGTTGTCTAAGTTGACTTCAAATTCACTATCCAGCCCAGACAGATCTCAAATTGTAGTGTCTGCCCGTACTACGTATATTACGGTACTATGGCTGTAGTGTGGTGCCTGCACTACAAGACAGTTTGTGGTTTGCGAGTTTCCAGCAAGGGCCTGGAGATTTTAACACACAAAGACACAGGGGTCATCCTTGAAACAAGAATGTTCCCTTTATTGTGTTTCAGGGCAGCTTAAATAGGGATCCTTAACTGATAGCCTTAGCAAAACCCACCAGAAACCACTCCCCTGCCATCAGGAACTCCTGAGGGTCTTGTGCTCAGAGCAGCTGCAAACACAGGAAAACAAGTTGTTTTGCTCAGAGCAGCTGCAAGCATAACAAGTTGTTTACAGGAAATCCAGGGTCTGGGGGTCCACAGCCCCCAACATCAAACTATCACTCTTCTTGCCTTAGCTTCCTGAGTGCGGGGATTACAGACTCCTCAGATTTTCAGAAAAGGGTTGTAACAAGTGGACCCCTGGACTCTAGCCCAGCAAGACTATGGCAGACTTCTGACTATGGAAGTGTAAGACAGTATTTGTGTCAGCTGAGCTGCTGAATTTTTCCTAACAATAGAAAACTAGCTTGGTGTGGTGGCATGCGCCTTTGATCCGTGCACTTGGGAGGCAGAGGCAGGTGGATCTCTATTAGTTCCAGGCCATTGTGGTCTACCAGCTAGTGTTAATTAATGAGACCCCATCTCAAAGAAGAAAATGAATGAAGATACAACCGTGCACCCGAGTTGGAAGGTAGTGTCTCCTTGTTCAAGTTTACTTTACAAACAACTTCAGACAAGGAAAGGGCAGGGGACCTGGGTTCTGTTTTGCTATTGTTTTCTCATGTTTTCCTGACCACCCAATAAAGGTTCCAGTCTGAGTTTGTCTGTAGTGGCAGGTAGTAGTTTCTCCTATGTGGGAAATTACTCACGGAGGAGTGGGCCGGTGGGGTGGAGCAGTGAACAGAGCCTGTCTGAGCTAGTGCCTTTGAATCACAGAATGCTGGAGTTACTTAGGGGCCTTGAGCTCATCTAGTATTTTGGTACAGGATGCTCAGATGCAAATGACTTTCAAGATCATGCACAGGTGACAGAGCTTGGACCCTTAGACTGGTTTTTTGGCTTCCAGATGCCCACAGGACACATTGGTTTTGTAGGTGCTCATCACACACTAACCTGACTGTGTGAGCAAGATGATTTGGCTGTCCTCAAGCCAGTTGTCGGGTGCCCTCCTGTGCTTCCCCCTAGTGTTGCAAACTTATGTCCCTTAGAGGGTTTTTTTTTTTTTTTTTTTCCAGGAAAGGCTGAGCTGACACAGAAGAGAGCAGAGGCTGTGGAGATGACAGACTGAGGAAATACAGAGGGGAAACTACAGCCCTAACTGCTGGACAAGTTCCCGGAGGTTCCAAGTTTATGGGCAAGGCTTCTCACAGCCTAGAGTTGAGAGCTGTTGCACTAGCTACTGTCCAGGGTTAAATGTCAGCCCATGAACTTTAACAATAACTGCTATAGGGACAGCTTAAAGTCCTTCTGGAGCTGTAACAAATTTAATTAATTCATTAAAAAGTTGTAATTTGTGGTCTAGGAGCACTTACCACAAGCATGAGGACTTAGACTGAGATTCTCGGAACCCACAAAAGCCAGGTGCAGTAGCAGGAGTCCATCAACCCAGAGCTTTTTCAGGAGGAAGAGCCAGGAGCATTTGTGGGAGTTTGTGGCCCAGCTACTCTGGAATCTGAAGCAGAACAGAGATCTTACATCATACAAGATAGACGACAAGGACTGATTGTGAAGTTAGCATCTGAATTTTGCACATTTGTCATGGCACATGCACGCACATGTGTACACACAGGTTTTTTTAAAGGTTAAATTTTCAGGCATGGTGGCATGCCATCTGTAATCCTAGCACTCAGGAGACAGAGGCAGGAGCATTGCTGCAAGTTCAAGGCCAGCCTGCTCTATAAATTGAGTTCTAGCACAGCCAGATCAACTTATGGATACCCTGTCTCAAGAAGAGAGAGAGGATTAAAAGCTAAAATCCTGTTATTAATCTCTTTGTATTTAAAGTATAAGCCTTTACATTCTGGCTATTAATCACTAAAAGATCAATGATTATTTTTGAGAAGTATCATTGTAAATAGATCATGCTCTTAAGTTTTTCACTTGATTTTGTAATTTCAGTGTATTTTCTTTGTCTTCTTAATTTTTATCTTTTACTTGATATCAAATCACTTTAATGTCATACTTTGTTAGATCCTTCATTCTTTACAGAATTGTGCTGGGGTATTTTCTTATATATGCTTTGTAGGGTAAATAACAAGTCTCTGGTTAACCAAGGCTACAGGTTGAGACCCTGTCTCAAAATAAAGAGACTGACTGTATTATTATGTCATATTCTGAAGGACATGTCTATATTCTGTTCCTGCCTACTATGCTATGGTAGTGAGTAAGGTTGAGTGATATTAATTCAAACTAGCCACTGGAGGTTTGTGACACACCCTCCCAGGATACCGTGAGCAATACTGCACTTCTGACTGCCTGATACAGATTTGCGGACTTCAATTAGTAAATTGCAGAGGAGTCCGGCATAGATTTTTGAAGCTTGAAATCATGTCACTTGGTAGTTGTTCAGATTCTTCCAGTTGAAAAATACCCCTAATCATAGTCAACTAAAAAGAAACTTCCGAGGAGTGTGTTTCATCATGCCTGTCTCATGCACAGGTATATTCGTGGACAGGAGACAGAATGAGGCCACACACACACCCCCACTACGTTAGTTGTTTGGAGACTATACAAGGAAGTAGAAATTTATTTTATTAGAACTAATCTTGCAGCTTCTCAACACATGTGAGAGCGCAAAACTTCTTCCTAGAGGAAGAAACGGGAGAAAATGTGCACATAACAAACCAACCAGCCTTCCCAGTCACAGCCGCCTCTGATTTATGGCTCAGTCTGACAGTTTTAATTGAAAGCAGTTGCCTTTCCCGGACCCATCCCTGAGTGTGACTCATCAACGGTCCTCCAGGCCAAGTGTTTTCACAAAATATTCTGCATCTCCACGGCAACAGCCCAGCACTGCCTGCTCTCTCAGTTGACTCAGTGCTGTGGAAGGGGAAATCTGTCTAATGAGTTGTAAATTAGAACCATTACTCAGAGGAAAGCACCCTTTGGCTCCAAAGAGCTGTCACGTAACAGTGCAAGGAGCAGAGGAACACCAGGGAGCCCCAAACATAACAAATTGTTTCTTATTAAACCACTATTCAGTGCACGTCTCTGTAGTGAGCATGGCCACAGGCAGCACTGGGAACATAGCTGGTCATTGTTGAAGCCTTAAAATCAGGCATCCCAATCTCACTGCACCAACTCTCCTCCTGCCCCTCTTCTTCCTCCTCCTCTTCTTCCTGCCCCTCTTCCTGCCCCTCCCCTTCTCCTCCCCTTCTTCCTCCTTTTCCTCCTCTTCCTTCTCTCCTCGTCCTCCTCCTCCCTCTCCTCTTCCTCCTCCTCCTCCTCCTCCCTCT
>NW_004949114.1:6214716-6227458 GCF_000317375.1 Microtus ochrogaster
TCCTCCTCCTCCTCCTCCTCCTCCTCCTCCTCTTCTTCTTCTTCTTCTTCTTCTTCTTCTTCTTCTTTTTCTGATTCCTGGATGCATCTCTCCCTTGCTTTATCTAATCATCCCACGATAGGGCCAGACGAGCTTCACAAGTTATCCTGGGTTTGCTTGATTGTTTTTCTGACTCTAGTTTGCTTTTATCAGGCTTCAGAGACTAAAGAGAGTAGGTTTCTAAATAAGTGTTTTTTTGCTAAGCAAGCAGAGAAGTGTTTTAATAGAGACCTGGATGCTAAGATGGACAAATACACTCTGAGGCATGGCAGAAGCTTTCTTGGGCCATCAATTAGCTCTGTTCTTGCACACGGCAGCTTCTCTGCTTTTGCAGCTACCTGTGTGGTACTTGGCCCAGGCATCTCAGCCAGCCTACTTGTCATCACAAAGGAGTTCTGCAGGGGGCAGGTCAAACTCCTGTCCACCCTCATGACCAGACATGGAAGACCCAGAACTGATCTTTATGACTGGGGCTGGGGAGTGCCACTGAGGCACCGAGCACAGCCTCACTCCTTCCCCAAAACCCTCGTGAAATGTGCTCACTTGCCAGGACATCAAACTGGTCACTTGAAGTGACTGAACTTGGACTATCAGGTCTGACTCCAGAGCCTGCATCTGAGAGTCAAGGAGGAAAAGGTACAGTCCCTGCGTTCATCTAGCATGTGACTAAGAAGGAAGGTGTGAGTGAATCCTGATCCAAAAGCAAACTAGTGTTTGCTTAACTATCTTCCAGGCACAGAAGTAGCTTAAATATCCCTTCCTTGTCGGTTAATGATAGCCTCTCTCCTTTTTGAGTGAAGGCAGAGCATCGTGGGCATTGTTCAACCCTCCCTAAAGTGCACATGCTGATGGTTTCCACTCTGCTCAGAGTTATGTGCCCATCCCTACAATTGACTTCAGAGCATTACCCAGGAAAGAAACACTGTAACCACTAACAACCATTCCCAAGCCCCACCCCAACCCTTCTCCCCAGCCCAGGTAATTAGCTATCTGCTTCCTGTCTCTGTATTTCCTTATTCTCAGTTTTTCTCCATATCACTACAAGTGGTCCTTGACCAATATCCTTCAGTTTCTTTTTCTCCTTTAAGTACTCAAGCCTCCAGTACCCGCCAGCAACTCTGTCCTTCAGTGAGTTAGATGTCTCACAAACCTCACATGAATGAGGCTTTCTGTGTCTGGCTAATTTCACTTAACACAGTAGCCTCTGAGTTCTGCACAGATAACAGGATTTTGATCTTTTCTTACAGCTCAATAGTATCTGGTTCTGTGTATGTACCGAGTTTGGCTTATCCTTGCATCTGCGCTCTTTGGTATCATCTGGGCTACCCACTGTGCTAGAAGCACAGCATCTGTGCTGTGCCACATGCAAAACCCACCTGCCACAATAAACAGTGTGGTTAATCTAGCCTCTGAGCTAGGCCTGCCTCAGGGAGATCAGCAAAATGTACTCGCCAAAAATGTGCTCATCAGAGGGCAGGCCCTGTAGCTGAATGCCTGGGCTGTCAACACCACTGCTGTTTAGGAGCTGTCTGACTGGGCTAAACACTGCACCTCAGTTTCTTTGCTTGTAAATGGGGTACACCAATAGCTTTTTCCTTCAAAGAAACTAATTCATGCCAAGTGCTTTTAACAGTCCTAGGATACCCTGCCACACACTTCAATTTTGAATTAAGGACTCTTTGTTTATCTGCGTTTAAGGAATTTGCACCTGGGTGAGTGTCCACAGCCACCTCACCTGAATATGTCCCATCTTGTCTGAAATATGATATGTGGGGAAGGACAATGGGCTTACCAAGTACAGCACTCCTGTGTACAAACATGGAGTTCTACAGGGCAAAGTCACACAGTAAAATCCCATTTTTACTTAGCTGTTTTTCAGCACGGACAGAGTTTCTTTACAAAAGTGATTCTGGGACTAGTGGGACATTTCAGCAGGTAAGGTCACTTGCCGTGAACGCCTGCCAACCTTACACCAATCCCTGACACTCACGAAAGGTGCAAAGAGAGAACAGACTCCACAAAGTTGACTCCTGACCTCCATATGCACATCATGGTATGCACACGCACAAACATACACCATTGTACATATATGCACAATAACAATAAAATACAAAAATTGGGCTGTATGGGCTGGAGAGATGGCTCAGCAGTTAAGAGCACCTGCTGCCCTTCCAGAGGTCATGAGTTCAATTCCCAGCAACCACATGGTGTCTCACATTCATCCATAATGAGGTCTGTTGCCCTCTTCTGGACTGCAGACAGGCAGACATAAAACTATTGGACTGGAAAAGTGGTTGTGGTGTACAGCTCATGGCAGAAGGCTGTTTGACTCCATGCTTCCATTCAGAGACAGGGTACAGGCTGATGTCATCTGACACACACGCTTGGGAACTACTAAATAGAGGGACCAAGGAGCGCAGTCTGGGGTAGGAAGCCGAGCAGGCAGCTCCATTTGCAATAACAAGAAACTTGAATTGAATTGCTCATTCTTTCGAGAAGGAAATGCTGAGAAGGAAGTGCGGAAACCTCTACAGTCATCTGGCAAAGCCAATCTCAATGGTTAGAATCTACTCACAGCTGTATATAGTTACCAAGCAACTGTAGCCACGTTACCACATCCTTGGAGAAAATACATCTCTCTCTCTCTCTCTCTCTCTCTCTCTCTCTCTCACACACACACACACACACACACACACACACACACACACACACACACGTTGGGGACTGCGGACCACCAAATCCTGAATTTCTTGTAAACAACTTGTTTTCCTCTGCTCTGAGCAGCCTGCAGCTGCTCTGAGCACAAGACCCTGATGGCAGGGGAGTGGGTTCTGATGACTCTGCAGCTGAAAGATCCCGAGAGCTGGGGCGTGGTCAGAGCCCTATAGAAGCTGCCCCTGAGCAGTGGGCATTCTTGGCATTCTTGTCTTGAGGATGTCCACCTGGCCCCATCTATCTGTCTCTGTCTGTGTGTATGATTTTAAATTTTCAGCCTAGTTCCCATAGCGCGTAGCTAGTAGAGTGCAGAACGGAACCAGTTTTACATATACACATACTCTTTCCAGTGGATGGCCCTGACTCTTTCCCACCAGTCTTTAATACAGTCACTCACAGATCTCAAGCAGCTATGATATCACCATTTTTTCCATGGAGATGGAGGTGAAAAAATAATGGAATGTGTGTGTGTGGTGTGTGGTGAGCCAGGCAACTGGAGAGGGACTCAATGGGTCACGGTCAGTAATTGTAACAAAATCGTGATGTACCTGAAGGGGATTGATTCAGGACTGAAAATCTATTACCATAAAAAGTGGGGATGCTGTGAGTACTCACCAAAGTTTGGCACACAATTGCTTAGTTTTAAATTCCCTTGTCTTTATTTATTAGTCAAGTTTGTGTGTGTGTTTAAGGTAAACTTCTTAATTTTGATAAGCTTTAATCCCAACCTATTTCAAAACAGGAAGATCAAATGTTGTAGGGTTATTGAAAGTTTCATTGAGTCTAAACAGATTAAATATTTAGAAGCACTGAGCAGCATTGATCAAAGGCCAAGTTTACCAACATCTCTCCTAGTGACAACCCTGATCTCATTGATCAGTAATTCTCAATAGGGATTAAGTCACTTCCAGAAAGAGTCTGCAAAATTTATAAGTACCCCTTGTGAGTTGCCATAATGACTTCATGGGCTACACACTGCAATGAGGTCATAGAAGTGGGGACCCCATCCATGCCCTCTGTATATCCTCCCAGTTTTCATAAATTCAGTGCTTATGATCCTCTAAGCCTGGAGCTGAAGTCCCTTTTGCATGTAAACACAGTCTTTTTGTTGTTGATGGTAAAGATCAAGCCCAGGACTTCATGCATGTAGACAAACACTCTACCACTGGGCCACATGGCTAAGCCCCGAAAGCCTGTACTTACAGTTTAAATATTACTGACATTTCCAGGAATGCACCCATAATGTAAATAAACTACAGAGAAAGCTAAGCTTCACATTGTTTGCAACATCTCTGAGAGTTGTTCAAGCCGCAGTTAGATACTAACAAGCTTGAGTTACAAGTAGACACTGCATCAGCCAGGGTCAACAGCAATGGCGACAACAGCAGATCTCTGTGCACCGGGGAGGCTCCTCCTCCACCAGTATGTCTTCCAACAACAGCGTGCAGATCTCTATGCATGGGGGAGGCTCCTATTCCATCAATATGTCTTCCAACAGCAGAGTGCTTGAACAATTGCCCAGTGGAACTAATTTTATTATAAATGATCTCCCCTTTATTTACCCTTACATGATGGTTGATTTTCCAGCCATGTCTATAGATGTAACATTATCTGCAGCTTTTGTTTCAGGAGAGCAAATACAACACGACAAAGTACTTTGCTAGGAGAGGAGACTTTGTACTATAAGTAATAAAAGGATACACCGAACCCACAATTTCAAAAAAGAAAAAATCTATGGACTGGTAAGATGACTCGAGGGGTAAGGGTGTTTCCACCAAACCTGATGCCCTGAGTTCTGGGCCTAAAACTCACTTATTGGAAGTAGAGAACCAGTTCTTACAAGTTGTCTTCTGATCTCTGTGCATGTATACCATCTCACACACACACACACACACACACACACACACACACACGTAAAACAGTTTTAGTAAAAATTAAAAAAAATCATTAATTGCCAACTTGTGCCAATAACTAAACCATTTAGATAAATGAGTGTTCAAATTGAGAATAGTCAGGAGAGACTGGCATTCTGTGACCTCCGTGTTTGTCTGGGGAAGCACAGCCTCACAGTAGAGGAGAACCAGAAAGACACCAGGAATGTGAGGGCAGACGTCTACGTTCATGAGAGATGGAAATGGAAGCTCCTCCTGATGTAAGCAACACTGCTTTATTAAGCCGCCAGAACCTGTGTGGCTGAGCGACACCATCAAGATGGCTTCTCTCACAGACCACACCTCCCATGTCACTGGCCTGGCTGCCTCTGGAACAATAGTCCCATGGCTGAAGTCCATAGTAACCATGTACATGGTCCCGGTTGGATCAGCGGCTCATCAGGGTCAGGAAAACAATGATGTGTGCCCTGGGGATTATAGTGTCATCTCTGCCTGGAAGGGAGACCTGAGTGACCTACTGAACTGCCAAGCTGAAGCTGGCTCCCTAGAAAGGGGGGTTCTTGTGGTATCTTGAGTTTTGGCTCACCAAAGAGCTTCACCAACACAAGAAGATGTCTTTACAGCCTATCAACTTACAATTACTATCTCAATGAGAAAATACTTAGTATGAAAAGTTTGTTCACTAGAAACCTGAAATATCAATAAATGAAAGGAAGGAAGAAAAGAGATGCAAACAGTGTTGGTGTTTAATACAGTAGCCATAATAATGCTAACCTTAGATGCCACATCCTAAACCCAGAACCTATAAATATGTTAGCTTATACAGCTAAGAATTAAGCATGGAATTAAGATGAATCAGATGATTTTGTGGCGTAATTCAGCCACTACAAAAGGTCAGAGCTCAGGAGTATACGTGACTGGCCTCTCAAAGCCACAGGGGTAAAGAAACAAAAGTCAAACCAGATGTGATGATGTACACCTGTGACTGAAGCCAGACTGGCCTGGGCCAGCCAGAGATGCATGGTGAGACCCTATCTCCAAATGTAACCACAACAAAGAAGAAAGAAGGACAACAAAAAGAACAGAATAGAGACTGAAAGCGAAAGCGATGGGAGAGAGGGAGACAGGAAGAAAGACAGAGGTCTTCTGCACAGCCTCCAGAAGGCCAACAGCCCCACCTGCTGGTGTATTGATTATAGCACACCAAATCCCCAGGACACCCAGCTTTTTGTGACTGACAATATGCCTGAGAAACAACTTGGATGAGCAACGGTTCATTTTGACTAGTAGTTTCAGAGACTTCAGTCCAAGGTCACTTTGGACCCTAAGTGAGGCAAAATATCATGGTAGGATTCATACCAGTCAAAGAGAAACTTAACTCACCACTCTCCAGAAACCTCATGATGTGGGTTTCTGTTTGTGAGGAAACCTGCCACTTCCCTTCTCCACACCTTATGGTCACCTACGTTGGGTAAAGTGCACCTAGCTCCCAATTAACCCCAACAGTCTGTGTCAGCTCAAAGTCCCCATCCTGCTGACTACCATATAAGATCAGCTCGGTTTCTCACCAAGCTGCTGCTCTCCACTCCCATGAGACAGCCCTGCAGGTTGTTCCCCCAATAAACCTTTTCTTTTTTAAACAAACCCTACAGAGTGGTCTAGTTTTGCTTCAGTTCCTTGGTGCTCAGTAGTGGAAATGCCAGGCCACTCAGAATCCACACCGTCTTCACAAGAAGTACGGCTCTGGTTCTGGATGTTGGGGAGAAGGTCTTGGCATTCTCTTGATTTTGTTTTTCTTTCCTCCCTTCTCTTCTGAGAATTCAGTCTTTCATGCAGGCAGGCTAATGGCCAGGTATCTGCTCCTCCCTTGTTCTTCCCCATTCAATCACCCTGCTGTCTTTTCCCTACCCCAGGTTTCCAAACTAGCATATAGGTGTAGAGTTTGAGGTTGAGCCGCAGACAATAAGGAGCAGCCAAGCTCCCCTTGGGATAAAGAGCTGACCGTGAGCTTGGTAGCTGGGTTTGTGCCATGTCATGCCTTTCTTGGAGGAAGAAATAGACTTTCCTGGCTCCTTTTGCTTTGTTTGTATATTACTTGAGGAGGCACTGGGATTTTTGTTTGTTTATGGCAATTTTACTAATGTGAATAAACCAATAAAAACAAAAAGAAGAGGAGGTTTTGTTGTTATCACTATCTGATGTGGCCCTTGAGTAGGGGCTGTACCTGCAGCTCTTGGTTAGCTCCTCTTTTTGCAGGAAGGAGGTCTGAAGAGTAGTTCTTCCATTTTAACAGGACTTCCTATGATTTCCTTTAAGGTGTGTGTAGTGAGGAGCTGTGGGCAGGCCTTCTTTTCGTCCCGCCCGGCTCACGCATGGTTAGCTTTACACCCGAAATAACAACACACAAATTGTATTCACTTAAACACTGCCTGGCCCATTCGTTACAGCCTCTTATTGACTAATTCTCACATCTTGCTTTAACCCATATTTAGTAATCTGTGTAGCACTACAAAGTGGTGGCTTACCGGGAAAGATCTTAACCTGTGTCCATCTCGGAGAGGAGAGCTATGGCATCTGCCTCACTGCCTTCTTCCTCCCAGCATTCTGTTCTGTCTACTCCACCTACCTAATTTTCTGTCCTATCAAAGGGCCTAGGCAGTTTCTTTATTAACCAATGAAAGTAACACATAGACAGTTGACTCTCCTCCATCAGGTGTGTGTGTTTTGCGTGTTTGAACATCAGCTAGACATGTAGATGTGGGGCCCACATAGGACCAAGATGGCTTGGGATTCTCTGGAACTAGACTTACAGATGGCTGTGAGCCCATATGTGGGTGCTGGGAATTGAACCCTCTGGAAGAGCACTCAGTACTCATAATCATTGAGCCATCTCTCCAGCTCTAGCATTAAATTTTCCCTTTGAAATGTTAAATTACTGTTTGGTGGGGGGAGAGGAAGAAAGTGAAAAATTAGATGTTTACCTTAAGTACACTAATGATATAAAGCACCATGTCCCAAATACTGTCTGGAAACTGACCTTACTGCCCATGTCTAAGCTGATTTCATTGATGTCAGTTTTTCATAATATATATATATATATATAAAATTTTCATTCATTCATTTACTTGTCTATCTGTTTTTTTTGTTTTGTTTTTTTGTTTTTGTTTTGTTTTTAGGTAAGTCTCATGTAAGCCATGCTGACTTCAAACTCACTACAAGCCAATGCTGGGCTTGAAGACCTGATCTTTCCATATCCGTATCCTGATCTGGAGTGCTGAGGTTCTGAGACAGATCATCTTGTATGTTCTGTTAGTGGGATAATGGCGTCACAGGTGTCCTGAAGACTTCTGAAGAAAGAGTCAGAAAAAGGATCAATTGTTACTTAAGAGCCCAAAGCAAGGGAAGTGGTGCCCTCAAGAGGTCACAGAGGGGACAGCTTCCAATAGACTACTGAGCCCTTTAGAAACCATGACCCAAATCATTTAAACTAATAATTCCTGTATGTCTAGGCTGCTGCCCATCCACTACAGTAGCATTAGAAAACTATTACATATCATTCTGGCTATTTGGTTCCAAACTGTGCTTTGGTCAGAACACATTCGTGACAGTTTGTCAGCAAATTCTGTGGTTTTTGCTTTGTATCTATAGAGTGACACTCGAATAGAATTTCAAAAGCAGCAGATGCCACCATTTAAAAAAGAAATTAGATGGTAGGGATAAGACACTTCAGTTTTAAGGATTGAAATTACAGAGTTCTACATAAGCGTGCAAAGGGGGCCAGAAAAAACTGCAAGAATCTGCTGTTGCTTCTAATGCACCTTGATAAAAGCTGGGAGGCTGCAACTGTTGTCAGGATGAACTTGCCATAGGAAAGCCCACCTTTCCCTTTGTAAAAAACCTTCCTGGAAGCCCAGAACCATAGCTTCTCAGAGAAATGCATGGCCTGTAATGACAGGCATGCAACAAGAACACCAATTCAGGACATGCATGTTGGCTCTCAGTATCGACGAAGTCAGGCTGTCTGGGGTGTGTTTCAGTTACAACAAAATTTTCACCAAATTGGACGACTGAAAATCTGTCCTGTAGTATTTGGCTTCCCCTCTGTGTATCCTCAACTATGCTCGAATTCATTTAACTGAACTTTGGTGTCATCTGCCTATTTTGAGAGATGCTACAAGGTGTTGCCATGCAAAACAACATTCAGGCTTCATTTGTTTTCCCTGGAATCCCCTTCCCTGGCAATTCAACAAATCCTTTTCTTGAGATGTCAGTCTTAGAAACAGATGAGGGCAAGCTGCATGCAACAGCACAATCTTCTTTTTATAATTGTGTCTTATTATTTTACAGTGGAGACTGAACTCTAGAGAACTTAGAGAAAGGGCTTTACAGAACTACAGACACATGCCTCCATCATTACGAATCTTCCCAGAGAGGGACCAGAATGCCCTTACTAAGGCTGTTCAATGCGCCACTACATAAACATCACTCACAACACCGGAACACACACTAAAGATGCTTCTAGGAGAAGAAGCTGTGTGCTTGGAGCCATCCATACTTTCAAAATTCTCAGTTTGAATTAATAAAGTAGGATATGATACCTATGCACAGAGCAATAATACATCTACAGGAAGCAGATTCTGGAAGCATGGTCCTGTAATAGTAATAGCCTGAACTGTAATCAATCAAAAGCCTCAGAGGGCCTCTCACACCCTGCTCATGTTTGAAGGAGGCTTTATCTTCTCTTCTCCTTTTGAATGGATGCATGTACATACATGTGTTTGCGTGTGAGCATGTGTGACCCTTGTTGGAAGCATAAATCAGTGCCTCCCACATGCTAAGCTGTTTCCGTCACCTGAGCTACTGTGTCATCTGCCCGTCTTCTCTTTCTCTTTCTTCCTTCTCCATTGGCCTCCCATAGAAACCCAGAACCATGCAGAAGACAGCATATCTCATTGTTTCTGTGACAAATGTTCAGAATGGCAGGGTGACAGCTATAAACTTTAGATATAAGGTATAAGACCAAAGTGTAACTGAAGTGATGTGATTAAAGTTAACGACCCTTTCTTAGTTTAATTCATGAATTAAAATTCATGAATCTGCTGTCTTAATTTGTTCTCCATTGCTGTGGTGAAACACTATTACCAAAAGCATCTTGGAAAAGAAAGGTTTTGTTTCAGCTTCCAGCTTATAGTCCATCACAAGGGGAAGTTAGGGCAGGAACTCAAGCAAGTCAGGAAACAAAGAAGAGGCACTGAACAATGCTGCTTATTGGCTTGCTTTTTTAACACACCTTAGGACTACCTGCCAAAGGGTGGTTCTGCCCCTAATAGGCCGTGGGCTTCCACATGGATCATTAGTCAAGAAAAGATCTAGAAAGGCAGGTGTAGTGGCATACACCTTTAATCCCAGAACTCAGGAAGCAGAGACAGACAGATCTCTGAGACTTAGAGGCCAGATTGATCTACATAGTGATTTCTAGGACAGCTCCAGCTATGTATAGACAGTCTGTATCAAAAAACAAAAACAAAACAGTGGAAGGGGTGAGAAAATGCCTTAGAGACAGCCCTACAAACAATCTGATGGAGGCATTTCTCAAGTGAGTTTCCTGTCTCCTGATGACCAGAGCTTCTGTAAAGTTCATGTCAAGGCAACTAGCAAGCTGCTTCGAGAACAGGGTTGTTTGAATGACTCCTCAATAACATTCTGTGGGTGGTCTTTAGAAAGTATACTCTTGGGCTGGAGAGACGCTAATGCAGTTTAGAGCACTGACTTCTCTTCTACAAGAACCAAGTTCAGTTCCCAAACCCCACATGAAAGATCTCAACTGTCTATTCCTCTGGTCGTAAGGAGCAATCTGATGGATCCATCTAATATTTAACAAAATAGACTTTAAACCAAAGTTAATCAAAAGAGACAGGGAAGGACACTTCACCCAACAGATTAGTTCAGCAAGGTCATGTTTCAGTTCTTAACATCTATGCCCAAAACTAAAGGGTATCACATGTGTAAAAGAAGCCTCACTAAAGCTTAAATCACACACTGATAGTGGGAGACTTCAATACCCCACTATCATAAACAGACAGGTCATCCAGATTAAAACCAAACAGAGAAATAATGGACCTAACAGACTTTATACACCAAATGGACCTAACAGATATCTACAGAACATTCCACCCCCAAACAAAAGACTATACTTCTTCTCAGCACCTCACCATTTCCAAAACTGACCACATACTTAGTTACAAAGCAAGTCTTAACAAATACAAGAAAAGTGAAATGACTCCTTGCATGTTGTCAAACAACTGCCTAATAAATCTAGGTTTCAAAAACAGAAAACCTACGAACTGATGGAAACCAAATAACTCCCTACTGAATGAGCATTCTGTCAATACAGAAATAAAGAAGGAAATTAAAGGCTTTCTAGAATTCAATAAAAATGAATGCACAAGATATCCAAACTTCTAAGACATAATAAAACAGGTGCTAAGAGGGAAAGTTCATGGCACTAAGTGCCTACATAAAAATATTGGCAAGATCTCATACTAGCAACTTAACAGCACACCAGAAAACTCTAGAACAAAAAGTAGCAAGCATGCCCAAGAGGAGTAGACAGCAGGAAATAATAATAAACTGAAGGCTGAAGTCAATAAAATAGAAAAATACCAATACGAAGAATCAATGAAACAAAGCATTGGTTCTTTGAGAAAATCAACAAGATAGACAAACTCTTATGCCAACACTAAAGGACAGTGAGTCCAGATTTTAAAAAATCATATAAAAGGGGACATGACAACAGAAACCAAGAAAATCCAAATAATCATTAGGTCATACTTCAAAAACTTATACTCCACAAAATTAGAAAAATCTAAAAGAAATGAAAATTTCCTTGAAGGATACCAAACTTAAATCAAAATTAAATAAACTATTTAAATAGACTTACAAATCCTAAGGAAACAGAAGCACTCCTTAAAACTCCCCTAAGTCCCCCCCCCAAAAAAATCCAGAGTCAGAGAGTTTTATCTCAAAATCCTACTAGACTTTCAAAGAAGATTTAACACCAACACTCCTAAAATTATTCCACAAAACAGGAACAGAAGGAAC
Organism: Microtus ochrogaster; assembly: GCF_000317375.1. Taxonomy (NCBI): domain Eukaryota; kingdom Metazoa; phylum Chordata; class Mammalia; order Rodentia; family Cricetidae; genus Microtus; species Microtus ochrogaster. The sequence continues at coordinate 6,226,464 of NW_004949114.1, forward strand.
ATTGCCAAATTCACCTTATGAGGTCCTAGTCATCCTGATACTCAAACCACACAAAGATCATCTAAGAAAGAGAATTACAGTCAAATATCCTTCATGAACATTGATGCAAAAATACTCAACAAAAGATGCAAAATCTCGCCGGGCGATGCTGGCGCACGCCTTTAATCCCAGCACTCGGGAGGCAGAGGCTGGCGGATCTCTGTGAGTTCGAGACCAGCCTGGTCTACAGAGCTAGTTCCAGGACAGGCTCCAAAGCCACAGAGAAACCCTGTCTCGAAAAACCAAAAAAAAAAAAAAAATATGCAAAATCTGAATCCAAGAGCACATCAACAAGATCACACACCATGACCAAGGAGTCTGCAGGGATGACCTAGAGATGCAGGGATGTTTCAACATAAGAAAATATGTCAATGTAACGCACCACATAAACAAACTGGAAGAAAAACACACATGATCATCTCATTAGATGCTGAAAAAGCCTTTGACAAAATTTGACACCCTATCATGATGGGGTCTTGGAGAGATCAGGAACACAAGGAACATACCTAAATATAATAAAGGCAACAACAAGACGGTAACCAACATCAAATTAAATGGAAGGAAACTCAGAACACTTCTGCTAAGATCAAGAACAAGACAAGTCTGTCTATTCTCTCCTTATCTATATAACATATACTTGAATTTATAGCTAGAGCAATAAGATAATTTAAAGGGATCAAGGGAAAATGAATTGGAAAAATAAGACATCAAAATATTGTTATTTGCAGATAATATGATAGTTTGCATAACTGATACCAAAAATTCTACCATAGAACTTGTACATCTGATAAACATCTCAGGAAAGTAGCTGGATAAAAGATTAATTCAAAACAAATTAGTAGTCCTCAGTAGTAGAATGTATTCGTTAAATACAAATTAGTAGTCCTCAGTAGTAGAATGTTTTCGTTAAATACAAATTAGTAGTCCTCAGTAGTAGAATGTTTTCGTTAAATACA
>NW_004949114.1:6227603-6232512 GCF_000317375.1 Microtus ochrogaster
GTTAAATACAAATTAGTAGTCCTCAGTAGTAGAATGTATTTGTTAAATACAAATTAGTAGTCCTCAGTAGTAGAATGTATTTGTTAAATACAAATGTCAAACAAACTGAGAAAGCAATGAGGGAACGAAGACCTTTCACAAGAGCCATAAACAATATAAAATATCTAGAGAGAACCCTAACCAAACAAGTGAAAAACTTGTATGAAAAACTTTAAGTATTTGCAATAAGAAATCAAAGAAGATATCACAAGATGAAAATAACTCTCATGCTCATGGATAAGTAAGATTAACATAGTACAAATGGCCATCCTACCAAAAGCAATCTACAGATTCAACGTAATCCCTATTAAAATCCCAACAAATTATTTATGTACCTTGAAAGACTTTACTCAATTTCATATAGAAAACCAAACAAACCCAGATAGCTAAAACATGTTTAAACCATCCCTGATTTCAAGCTGTACCATCGATCTATAGTAATAAAAACTACATGGTATTGCCATAAAAACAGACATCTTGATTAATAGAATTGAATCAAAGATTCTGACATAAACCTATGGATACCTGATTTTTTATTAAGAAGCAAGAAATATAAAATGGAAAGAAGAAGACATCTTCAACAAATGCTGCTGGTCATATGGGTGCTTGTATATAGAAGGATGCAAACAGATCCATATTTATCACACAGCCCAAAACTCAAGTCCAAGTAGATTAAAGTCCTCAACATAAAACCAGACATGCTGAACTCAGAGAAAGTAGGGAATAGCCTTAGAAGCATTGGCACAGGAGATATATTCCAAAGCAGAACATCAATACACTAGGTACTAAGAATGACAATTAATAAATGGGACTACATGAAACTGAAAAGCTTCTCTACGACAAAGGATATCATCCACAGTATAAACCACAGCCAACAGAATGGCAAGAGATTTCCATCAATCCAATAAAAGGCTAATATAAAAATATACAAAGAACTCAAGAAACTAGACATCAACAAAACAAACAATGAAATTAAAAAAGGCCTAAAGAAAGAATTCTCAATAGAGGAATCTCAAGTAGCTTAGGGACACTTTAAGCAATGCTCAACATACTTAGCCATCAGGGAAATGCAAATCAAGTCTGTTTTGAGATTCCATCTTATACCTGTCAGTGACAGAAGTGACAGTTCATGCTGCCAAGAAACTGTATCAAGGAGGATATACCTCCATGCTGGTAAGAGTTCAAAGTAGGACAGCCATCATGAAAATCAGTTTGGCAGTTTCTCAGAAAATTGGGAATCCATTTACCTAACAACCCAGCTACACCACTCTTGGGCATATATGCAAAGACATCCACTCAACTATGTTCAATTGGCCTTATTGAATATCTAGAAACTGGAAGTAAACTAGATCTTGTACAGCAGAAGAATGGATAAAGAAAATAAAGAGGTGGATGGCCAATGGCCATGTTGGAAGTCCCTGTATCTATGTCCTATTGTAGAGATGAGGTGAGCAGGCCTGCTTTTCATCCTGTCTGGCTCCCGCATGGCTAGCTTATACCACGAAATAACAACATACAAATTGTATTCTTTTAAACACTGCCCGGCCCATTATATATAGCTTCTTACTGGCTAACTCTCACATCTTGCTTAATCAATTTCGAATAATGTGTGTAGCACCACAAGGTGGTCGCTTATGGGGAAGATTCAGCATGTCTGACCTGGTGGCTGGCTCCATGTTTCTGACCTCACTTCCCTTCTTCACAGCATTCTGTTCTGAATACGAAACCTACCTAATTTTCTGTCCTATCAAAGGGCTAAGGCAGTTCATTATCCAATGAAAGTAACTCCTCCATCAGTCCTGCAAGACACACAGATGCAGCTGCCCACAGATGACTGCATGCATATGGGTGATACCACAGAGACAAGAATGCTGCCTGGAAATCAATCAGAGGATGTCAGAGGCCCAGTGAATAGTTGGATTTATTCATTTGGTAGCATATACTTTATGGATCAAAAGTCAGGATTGGTGGTGCTTCTCACCTGGGAGAATGAGGTAAAAGGTATGTAGGTTCAAGGCTAGCCAGGTCATGCAGCAAGGTCTTACAACAAAAACTAACCAATAAGGCAAATACATATATGCACAGAAGACACGGAGACTGCAAGAAAAATCTTTCTCCATTTTGTGCAGATGAAAAGAAAAAAATAAAGCAAAATTCCACGGTGGAGATAAATCTCCCAGAGTCTCCCTGTTTTCTTCCATCTATTCCTGCTGTGGTGCAAATTCACGGTACAGGCCAGGCCAGAGGACTCCTGATTATAACCCCTCAGGCTCTGAAGTGCTAAGGTCCATGATGTGTACCAAATACATTCCATTCATTTAAAAATATTTTCAATGCTGTATAAGGACACTCCATTTCAGAAACAGAGATCGTGAACCTAGATCAATCTTAAAGTTGTTTTTTTTTTATGTCTGGTGTTTAACCATACAACTAAAGATATTCTTGAGGCTGGCTTAAGATGGTTGCTTATATACTGGAAGGTCATTGTAAACAATAGTTCAATGTTCCATCTAGGAATATGTCACAACTGTTTTCTCTATATGTAATAAATGTGCTATTCTAAATGGCCCTCCTTGACTTGGGCCTGCATTGGAAAACTTAAGCAGCAGAAATGCTGGAAGTTTGATTGGTGTGTCCATGCATACCAAATGACATCTTGTCCCCTAAACTAAAATTAACTCGATAACAGCCCAGATCAAAGGTCGCTCCCTTACATATTACCCCTTCCACAAAGGACAGATTCTCAGGCTGGAAACAGTGGGTCCTCCTGTAAATTATATTCAGGAGGCAGAGGCAATCTGCAGTGGCAGCCTGGAATACACAGGGATTTTAAGCAGGCCCTGAAAAACTATTTCATTTGAGTTTAGACTGATCTTCTTCAATTGCTTAGTCTCTAAAAGACAAACAAACAAAACTTAAGTGAAAGAAATAAACAAAACATCATATGAGCATAATTTTTAAAACTACAGTTGAGCAGAGACATTGTCATTAATGAGAATATGTATTTAATGAGTAAGACATAGTTGTTAATAAAAGGAAGTGGCCTGATCTTAATTGTATCACCCATCCCCATTATCCAGATTAAAGGTGTGCGCCTTTATTCTTCAAATTCCTCATTTGAATTGGATCTACCTACTACTGCGACTTAAGCAATGAGTTTTCATTTTGGGCTTCAATTAATTCCAGATATAGTCAAGTTGACAGCCAACGATAGCCATCACAAGTGGGTTTTGTCTTTCCTGTCCTTGATTTCATTCAGACCCACAGTCTCAGGATGACTCCAGCAAACTTTAATGGTGGTCTTTCCCCTGCCCTTCAGATGATCCTACCTGGACACAGTCTTCTTGATCCATCTTAATGTGTGCTTGATGAATATCCTAAATCCTTTCCAAGTCTATCACTTTGATTGACCAGATTCACCCCTCAATAGCCCGTATACTACATCCTCCACTGGTGGGTACTGACCATTAATCCTTGCAAGTGGCAGGCTTATTTTACTGGTCCTTCAGAGTGAGAGATTATTCTCATTTCCATGGGATGCAGAATACACTCCACAGAACCAGAGTGGGAGGGGTTGGAGATAGATCCCCCTCTGTAGTGTGATGAGCGATGTTCTACCTACATGTCATCTCTCTCTAGTTAATCCTGTTTTGGAGAGACACAGATATATGTACATTGATTCAATCAACTCAGCCATTCCCAGTCTGGTGTTTCTGTAAATCTGAGTCCAAAACTACTTATCCGCCTAAATAGGATAACTCAATCATTTGGTTTTCATCCCTTGGTTTTTGTATTCCTCTGGTAGATTTTGTGTAGATGGCTAACTAGTAGCATGGGTGACTGTTTACCAGGTGTGTTCAGGGTCAGGGTAGTAGGTACCCCCTATCTCTCATCTATCATTTGAAGGGTTTGTATGTGATCCCTTCAATAGCCCTGTTTACATGAAAGGTACTCTAAATTGTGAGTCCTGTGCTCTGATGGGCATGCTACTGGAGGCCTGTGTGACTTCTCACAGAGGAACTGAGAACCCCTGGGAAGCAGGCTTAGGCATTATGCATGTGGTTTCACATTAATAGAGAGGCACAAGGGGAGCTTTCTTTTTTTTCCCCATTGGTGGGGACATTACCGGGTGACCTGTCACAACCAAAAGTGATTCACACATGTCTTTAACCAGGAGGGGGATGTCCTCCTACCTGAGAAAGCCATTGTTCACTAACAGAAAACAAAAGTGGCGATATCTCTCATTATCAGTGGTCTTGATTCCCCAGTGAGAAGTCACAGACTAATGAAGCAGGTTCCATCCTTCAGCTGCAGCCAGAAACCCACCTTAACAAAATGGGTAGTGGTTGCTTCACAGGAAAGCCTTGGAAATAAACATTCCAAGCAAAAGGACCTAGGAAGTAAGCTGGTTTACTCGCTTTTATAGCTAACAAAATAGACTTCAACTATAACCTCATCCAAAGAATGAAGTAAAGACACTACATACCATCAAAGCAAAAGGGATTAAAGGTAAACAAAATAGGAAAGAAATAGGTTTCTCATAGTAAAAGGAAACCAAGATGAGACATGTATTTATTTATTTATTTATTTATTCATTTATTTAAGATTTCTGTCTCTTCCCTGCCACCGCCTCCCATTTCCCTCACCCTCCCTCAATCAAGTCTCCCTCCCTCCTCAGCCTGAAGAGCAATCAGGGTTCCCTGTCCTGTGGGAAGTCTAAGGAACCCTCAGGTCCATCCAGGTCTAGTAAGTTGAGCATCCAAACTGCCTAGGCTCTTACAAAGCCAGTACATGCAGTAGGATCAGAAACCCATTGCCATTGTTCTTGAGTTCTCAGTAGTCCTCATTGTCCGCTATGTTCAGAGAGTCC
>NW_004949114.1:6235214-6235642 GCF_000317375.1 Microtus ochrogaster
TTGAAGTCTCCTACTACTAGTGTGTGTGGTTTGATGTATGCCTTCAGTTCTAGTAATATTTCTTTTACATAAGTGAGTGCTTTTATATTAGGGGTGTAGATATTCATGATTGAGATGTGATCCTGATGAATTTTTCCTGTTATGAGTATAAAGTGTCCATCTCGATATCTTCTGATTGATTTTAGTTTGAAGTCAGTTTTGTTAGAAATTAATGTAGCCACACCTGCGTTTTTCTTAGGACCATTTGCTTGAAAGACCTTTTCCCAACCCTTTACTCTGAGTAGATGTCTATCTTTGTGGTTGAGGTGTGTTGCTTGTAAACAGCAGAATGTTGGATCCTGTTTTCGTATCCAATCTCTTAGTCTGTGCCTTTTCATAGGTGAATTGAGACCATTAATATTAAGTGATATTAATGACCAGTGGTTGTT
>NW_004949114.1:6238709-6240093 GCF_000317375.1 Microtus ochrogaster
ATCTAAGGGGTCTTTTAAAACTGGTTCAGGTTTCACTGTTGGCCAGGGGCTCCTCCCACAAAATGCCCTCGCTCTGTTTCCTGGTTCCCGCTGGGGGCCAAGATCCCTCTCACCCCTCAGAAGGGTCCCCAGGAATAGGACCCGGCTCCTCCTCTGCTAGGGACCTCACCAACCAAAGGCCCACCTCCTCGATCCAACCGCAGTGGGGCGATCTGCTCTCGGTGTTGCACACAGTCCCTGCAGCCTACCTCAGCCGCCAGGATGGTTCCCGCCGCCCGCGGCCTCTGCTGCCGCTCCAGTCCCAGCCGGTCCCAGCCGGTCCCTGCCGGCGGCGGAGGGCGTCCTCCAGCCACCTCTGCTGTCCGGCTTCCGACCGCCTCTGCTGTCTGGGTTCCGGTAGCCTAGGCCGTCTGGGTTCCGGCCACCTCCACCGTCCGGGTTCCCGAGACATGTATTTTAAATAGACAGTAAAACCCTAGCAAAATAGCATAATCACTAAAAGTCTTCCCACCAAAAAAGCCCAGGACCAGACACTTTTGGCATATTGACCTACCTGCTATTCAAAGAAAAGTTAAAGTACATTCTCCTCCAATTATTTCAGAAAGTAGAAACAAAGGATCATTAAAAAAAGTTATTTTATTATTCCAAAATTACAATGATAGTAAATCACAGACCAAAATGAACACTGATGCAAAAATACTCATTATATAATTACAATCTGAATGCCATAATATTCTATGATTTCTACCACGAGGAACTATGCTTTGTCCCAGATATGTAGGGATGGTTCAATGTACAAAATCAACAAATCTAATTGACCATATGTGGATGGTTGCCTTTACTCTCCTTCAGTAGCAATAGACAATCCGTCTTGGCTCTTTACTTAGAGTTGTGAAATGTGTTTTCATTCTTAGTGCATCTACATTTTTTGTCATCTATCTGGAGAAGGCTGTTGCAGCCTGCCATCAGCTTTAATCTTTTGACAATGCGGCGCCAAGATACCCTAAAGGATTTCCTGCCCAACAACCATGATCTTTCTTGCCTTTATTGTTGAGACTCAATCCAAATTTCTGATGGTGATCTTGATCAATCAGCCCTCCTAACACTGTTATTTCCTTCTCAGTCTGTTGTTTTAAGGACACCAGAAGCTCAACATGGCTTTGGAGAAGTCTGAGCTTCCATTGCATGGAATATTTGTTGTGATTCCATACAGAGGCAAGGCCCCCACACCAACATTCGCCCTGGAACCCAAACTTCCAGACCAGAATGTTGTAATACGAGCGGCAGGGCTGCGTCCCCAGCACCCTGGCCACCTGGCTAGCTTATGCCCCGAAATAACAACACACAAACTGTATTCATTTAAACACTGCTTGGCCCATTTCTA
>NW_004949114.1:6241525-6242739 GCF_000317375.1 Microtus ochrogaster
TGAACTACACAATCACAATATCTTAATCAATAGCAGAAATATGCATATACATATAACAAAATTGACCTTAAATCTCTATCATTAAAGCAGAATCTATACTAATAAAAATTATTCATATCTATATCATATCCCCCTTTAAATGTTAAAGAACGTTAATAAACCATATTTGGGAATATGGGCTCAGTTTTTTCTCTCCAAACTGCTTCCTGCTGAATGGGGGCATCGTTAATTTGGTCTTTCATAGTATAACTTGTGTGCTAGTTTCATCTCAGTTGGCAGTTGAGCGAAGCAATTTTCTGAAGATGTTTACAGCAACCCTTCAGGAGGGCGTGGTCCATTATACCATATCAGAATAGAAGAAATGAACAGGGTCTCATCCTCTGTGAAAACAAAATAAGAAACTCCTTTCCAAAGCATCATATCCTTAGATCCAAATTTCAAAGTTAAGGCATTTTCAAAATATCTATGTTGGATTACTTCAGCAGCATTTATAAACAAATATCTTTTAGCAGCTGTTGCTCCTTCCTCAGCATTCAAACAATTCAAAGAGAGCATAATAGCATACAGTATCAAAATTCTCTGTTTATTTTCCATCTTTGTACAGCTTTGTTTTAACCTCTATTTCATTTATTTTTACTTTTAACTTGTTGCTTTTTGAGTGTATATTTTTGTCCTGGAATAACTCTGTAGACCAGGCTGTCCTTGAACTCTCAGAGATCCGCCTGTCTCTGCCTCCCAGACATTCAAGATTAAAGGTGTGTGCTACTACACCTTGAACTCACAGAGATCTGTTTGTCCCTGCCTTCTAGGCACTGGGATTAAAGGCATGTGCTACCACACCTTGAAGTCAGAGAAGTCGATCTCCCTCTGCCTCCCAAGTGTTGGGATTAAAGGTGTGTACTACCACACACAACAACTCTCTTCCTTTTTTTGTTTACTTTAAGAACTTCAACTTTTAGCTTGCATATATTTTTAACATGCTGTAAATCATTTAAAAATTTTCTTTGTCTTTGAATCTCTCTTTACTGTATATCTCTCTTTTTCTGACCACATGAGTCTTTAAATTACTGAGCAATATGGGTGGGATTAAAGCCATGGCTTTGGCAGCTAGATCCAGCCCATTCCTTAGCTTTCCAGCCTCATGGCTGAGGTACTGGCTGTAGCCATGTTTACTGCCACAACTCTATGGCATTTCAAGGTCCCTGCCAGCAAGA
>NW_004949114.1:6243067-6245534 GCF_000317375.1 Microtus ochrogaster
GTACCATTTTGTTCTAGCTCTGGGGCCGCCAGGTAGGAGCGGCACTCAGCACTTTAATTCTGAGACTGAGCATGCAGCACAGAAATTCTTTTCATCCAAGTTACAACCAAATCTGACACACAGAGCATTGCGCAGTCTGAAAACACGTCTCTGTATGCCATGCTACCGCCTGCCTAAGCCCGATTTGGCCTTCTGCCCAGGTGCAGGCGGGGAGCGCTGAGCCATCAACATGTCTCAGAGCACTCTCCTTCTGATCCCAAGTGGGAACACAAACATCCAGTCCTGTAAAAGCCATTAGAATGCTTTAAAGCCAGAGTTCACGCTGGCAGCACAGCCCCAGGAAGCTGCGCTTTAAATTGACACAGCGTTTTTTCTGCTGCTGTTGCCGGATCAGGAAATCTCTCTACAGCACACCATGAACAAACAGCAAAAATATGTGTTAAACTCTCTCTCCCTTATTTTTAAGCCTTCTCAGGTTTTTAAGTGGATTTAGACCATCACGTCTGGGTGCCATTCTGTTGTAATACGAGCAGCAGGGCTGCGTCCCCAGCACCCCGGCCACCTGGCTAGCTTATGCCTTGAAATAACAACACACAAACTATATTCATCTAAACACTGCCTGGCCCATTTCTATCTAGCCTCTTCTAGGCTAATTCTCTCACCTGGACTAGCCCATTTCTAATTATCTGTGTAGCCCATGAGGTGGCTTACCAGGGAGATTCTGGTGTACGTCCATCCTGGGTTGGAGCTACATCGTGTGTGCCTCAGAGAACAGAGCTATCCCTGCGTCCGCCCAGGAGAGCGGAGCATGGCGTCTCTGCTCCAGAAAGCAGAGCTGTCAAGTCTGAGCTCACTTCCTCTTCCTCCCAGCATTCTGTTCTGTTTACTCCTCGCACCTATGTTTTAACCTATGAGGGCCAAGCAGTTTCTTTATTGCTTACCCAATGAAATGAACAGATTGATATATGACACTCCCACATCAACAGAAGGGCCTAAGGTCATGGGAACCAGAAGCAAAGTTTTCCCCCAACAGTTCCTAGAGGAAGATAGTGAGAGGAGCTATTCTCTTTTCTACCTCTTAATGTCTGGACCCATGAACATAGCCTAAGGAGCACTTCCTGCAGAATCCTTATCCAGCACTAGAGGCTGATGTTACTTCTTTAATCTTTCCTTGTGTCTTGAAATGTCCAGACAATCTTTCTATCCTGACAGCTGATTTGTAAGTTGGTGAACTTGGAAATATCAATTGAACAAATCATAATGAGATACAATAAGCATAGGCACAAACTCTCATATCAAGGCTGGGGGAGTCAACCAGAAGGAAGAAAAGATTCCCAAGATCAGACAAATACGTCAGAGACTCCCCACAGTCTCACTCTTTAGGAGTCCCACAAGAACCCCCAAACTAAACAACCACAGTATGCATACAGAGGACATAGTGCTGACCCATGCATCTGTGTGATTGCCTCTTCAGTCCCTGTGAGCCCCTTTGATCCCCGTTTATCTGATTCTGTGAACCCTTTACTGCCATCAGCTGCTGGAGAAGGGCTAACTGATGACAGCTGGGGTAGGCACCAATCTCTGAGTACAGAAATTTATGAGGTATCATTTCATTAACATTATCTGTGTGTGTTACTGTTTGGACCCTGCACAAACTTCCGTAGCTGAGCAAGACTGGATTCCTTCTAACGGAGACACAACTGGAATCCACAAAGTGATTCTACAATTTTTATTCCTTTCTATTGTATTGTATTGGGGTAAAATTTTGTTTACATAACTGAACAAGTGTCCTCTGCAAGAGGAACGATTGCTTTTGCCCACTGAGTCATCTCTCCAGTCCCCACAAACTGAGGTTGGAGGGAAAATGTCCTCATTCTCTTCCCCTTGTCTCATAAGAAAACATTCATGTTTGTTTTCTCCTTTGTTCTGAGCCCTTGGTCATATGTTCTGCACAGTCCTATCCACACAGGTTTCTCCAAAGAAACCCTGTTGGGATGTGCTGGGGGCTTTAGCTAAACTGAATCCCAGTTTCCAAATCACTGGACAAAAATCAAACCAGTAGAGCAACAGAGGAGTGGTTGCATTGAGTCCATCAGAGATCATCATGATTCCTCACCCAATCTGCCACTCTGTAGCACCAAAAATAAAAACCTAGAGATTGATATTGGGGTTCAAACCATCAACCAAAAAAGCAAAGCAGCCAAGCCACTAGAGACATCTATCCTGTATTAAGGCTGGGTGACTGTAGAAGAAGCAGATTATTATGCCTCTCTCATCCCTTTTTATATTACCTCTCGTGCTGGGATTTCCTAGGCTAGGATGGAAGGTGTGAACCACCACCACCTGGACTTGTTACTGCATTGATCTTGTTTAGATTAAGGTGCCTTTAAACTCACAGAGATCCATGTTACTCTGTCTAACAAATCCTGGGATTAAAGGTGTGTGTCACCATTGTCTGATTTCCAGT
>NW_004949114.1:6246354-6248279 GCF_000317375.1 Microtus ochrogaster
GTTCAAACATGGCTCTGAAAACTGGAGAGCGAGCAGCTAAGATGGCCTTGTGAGCCCGGAATTCCTGGCCGGCTACCACTAGGCAGCAGTCTGTGAAGCTCGAATTCTTCCACAGCTCTCCTAGATCATCTCCTAATGGGCCTTTGGGAACCTGGATTCTCGGCTCTGTGCTGTTGTCAGGGATACTGTAGGAATAAGGGACTAGGAATCCCATGCAGAGGAGCGTGAAGTGGTCTTCAGGGAGAAGCCCATGAGAATGGTCCAAGAGAAAATCTCGGAGGATGAACATTTTGTAACCCCTTTGGTAGCCTGGCAGGAAATTCAAGTGTTTCGGGCTAGTAACAGGTTCATTTTTTTCTCCTTTGGCATTTATGATCCAAAACTTGAACCATACAGTAAGGGGGCTCTTTCTAGAGCTGAGCAGCTCTAGGTTAACTGACAGGTAATTTGAGCTTTCTTCATCGACTCCCTTAGGGTGAATTCTCAAACACCACTTGTCATTGTCTTCTATTGAGAATGTTGGGCTTCTAATACTGTCCCTCATTTCCTCCAGAATAAAACGGAAGTTGTGGATGGTCCACCTGCAGGAGAAATTTTGCATGTTGAACTGTTTATAGCCCAAGTTCTTGTCTATGGTGTCCCATGACATTTCTCCTAGACGTAGTTTGAAGGTTAAACTGGATCCAAAATGAAAAACTTGGAGTTGTCTTCTCTTGCCCTGTAGGAAACAATAATAGGCATGATATACATTTTTAGCTTCAGTTTCTCCACTGTTCCCTCTTCTATGAGGCTGGAAACTCGAGACTCTGAAATTATCCAGATTTCAATTCTAGTTTCAGTGTGGGTAGACTAAGCTACATGGGACTGTTGTATCACTTCATTTTTTTTTCTAGATTGAATCTTCGGTCAATGGATTTTTAATTTTGAGAATCATACACTACTTTTGATAATTCACAACATTTTATATAGTCATACAAAATTTTTCATAGTGGTTCTCTAGTGTAACAGAACATACCCGAAGACTCTGTATGAACAAAGGAGATTCATTAGAATGCCTTAGGGCTGCAGTCCTGCTAATCCCACAAAGGCTACCTATGAAGGGAGAGTCCAAGTATCCAGTACTTACTCAGTCCAGGAGGAAAGACTTGCTGACTGGTCTTCAATATATGCTGGAATTGGGATGAAGAATTCTCTAATGCCAGTGAGGGAATGGTCTTGATGCAAGGTGAGGGCAAGCAGGCAATGAGCAACAGCTTCCTCCATGTTTTTTTATAGGCTCCTGGGAGGCAGAAGGCATGGCCCAGCTAGAGGTGTGTCCTCTAGACTCTAGATATGGATTAAAGGTGTGTCCTTCAGTCTTTTGATAAATGTTTGTGTTTTTCTGCCTCCAAAGTGTGTCTGTGAAGTGCTGTACTGACTTCAACTTAAGCAAAAACATTTCTCACAGTCATTCCCTCTGTTTTTGGATTATAGTTAATTCCAGGTGTAGTCACGTCGAGAACCAAGAACAACAACTCAAGAGAATTTGCTTACTGGGGTCAATCTTCCATAAACAAGGGAATGGTGTCCATTCCTATACAGCTGTTATTTCTCTTTTCAAGTTGTTATAAGAATTTCTCCCATGCTTCTTTCTCCCTTCTGTGGGTCTTTGGGATGAGCCAGCTCTGCCCATTTGGGCTCTGAGATGGTTGCTGGGGGCAAAGGGTGGAAGGAGTTTCTTTGTTTTGGTAGCCTGCATGCAGAAAGTAGGCCTTTTCTCAGCCAGGTTCCTGGCCATCCTGGAACCTGGTCCTGTTCTGGAAGACCCATCTGAGTGGTGAGTGTGTTTTTGACCCCCGGCAGGAGCCAGGAAACAGAACAGGGACAACCCCGACCCCCTTGGCTCCCTAATCCTTCTGCAGGGACTGCTCCCCTCTGCTGGGGCT
>NW_004949114.1:6250434-6251590 GCF_000317375.1 Microtus ochrogaster
AAGGGGAGGAATTCTTATGCAACATGAGAAGCGCAATACCAGCTGTGTAGGAATGGACACCATTACCTTATTTATGGAAGATTGACCTCAGCAAGCAAATTCTCTTGAGATTGTTGTTCTTGGTTCCTGACCTGACTATACCTGGAATTAACTATAATCCTAAAACAGAGGGCGCGATTGTGAGAAATGTTTTTGCTTAAGTTGAAGTCAGTACAGCACTTCACAGACACACTTTGGAGGCAGAAAAACATAAACATTTATCTCAAAACCTGAAGAACACACCTTTAATCCATATCTAGAGTCTGAAGGACACACCTCTGGCTGGGCCACGCCTTCTGCGAGCCTATAAAAAACATGGAGGAAGCTGTTGCTTTATTGCCTGCTTGTCCTCATCTTGCAGCAAGACCATCCCCTCACTGGCATTAGAGAATTCTTTTTTATAATTCCAGCATAGATTAAGGACCAGTCGGCACGTCTAATCTCCTGGGCTGAGTAAGTACTGGATTCTTGGACTCTCCCTTCACAGGTAGCCTTTGTGGGCTTAGCAGTACTGCAGCCCTAAGGTATTCTAATGAATCTCCTTTGTTCAGACAGAGAGAGTCCTTGGGTATGTTCTGTTACTCTAGAGAACCACTGTGCAAAATTTTGGATGAGTGTATAAAATGTTGTAAATTATCAAAAGTTGTGTATAATTCTCAAAATTAGAAATCCACTGACCTAAGATTCAATCTAGAAAAAAAATGAAGTGATACAACAGTCCCATGTAGCCTAGTCTACCCACAATGAAACTAGAATTGAAATCTGGATAATTTCAGTGACTCGAGTTTCCAGGCCCATAAAAGAGGAAACAGAGGAGAAACAGAAGCTGAAAATGTATATCATGCCGATTATTGTTTCCTACAGGACAAGAGAAGACAAATCCTAGTTTTTCATTTTGGATCCAGTTTAACCTTCAAACTGCCTCCAGGAGAAATGTTACAGGACGCCGCTGACCAGAGCTGGGACTATAAACTGTTGAACCTGCAGAATTTCTCCTGCAGGTGGACCATCCGAAACTTCCGTTTTATTCTGGAGGAAATGAGGGACAGTATTAGAAGCCCAACATTCTCAACAGGAGACAATAACAAATGGTGTTTGAGACTTCACCCTAAGGGAG
>NW_004949114.1:6267625-6280127 GCF_000317375.1 Microtus ochrogaster
TTCGAATTGAAGAGGAGAAACCTCTTGGAAAGGAGAAATGACAACTCATCCACAATGATGATATTCATACAAGTGGTAAGAAAAACATATAGAATGGGGGCAGGGTTTGTTCTTATCTCCACAGGAAAACACAAATTTTTGAAAAATTCAAGGGACCCTGGATGTTTGGATACTGACAGATGGAAAAATACCTGCCCAATAGGAAATATCAAGAAAACTGAATAGGTTGTGTAAGTAAAATATATTAAACCACATTTCTAAATTCATAGAGCTGGTTTTGAAGTTGGACTCTGGCTCAGTCAGTCCCTCTCCAATTCCAAGCCTGTTAGTAAGAGAAAAACCCAGAGTTTCTGGAGTTTCTGCCTCATGTCAAGAGCCATGGTATGGGACAGAAAGAAATATGAGTTTAGAAACATCTTTGCTTTTCTTCATATCTATCATACTTTTCATTGAATATATCTATCATGCCTTTCATTGAATATACATACATACATACATACATATATGTGTGTGTGTGTGTGTGTGTCTATATGATTAATGTTTAAGTTTTTCACAATGAACAATGAGTTTTTCCTGAAGTGACATTTGAAGTTTCCAGAAGAAGATGGGGCCCCATAACAACTCCACCTGGTTATGACATTATGATACTGATAGCACTACTACAAGACCTGTTTTGGGTACCAGCTGCACAAAACAGTTCCAACTTGGTTAGCTGAAATGGTGCATATCTTATACAACATTCTGGCCAGACCTCCACAAAATACTCAGAGATTATTTGCAATTTTAAAAGACATTGATCTTGAAATTTAACCATCATTTTACTTTCACAGGATCCCCCAGAAAGAACGTCGCCGCCATGACAGCTGGAAGTAATTCTAGAGGATGACGTCCCCTCTCCCAGTAAAGTTTGCCCTTGGGTTCAGGGACATCATTTAGGGGTTGATTATAATTAGTATATGGTTGAGGGTTGGGGGAGGAATTTTATAAGCTCTGGGATCATTTAAGAAAAAAAAAAGAAGGATGATGGGATAATAGATTTGTAATTGTGAGTTACTGTTTTTAGACAAATATATTGGTATCAATTCTTATATATTGATACAAAGTTATATTATATTGACTATTGTATGCATGTTACTACCTTTGTTTAAAACATTTTTATGTATTGACATA
Source organism: Microtus ochrogaster (assembly GCF_000317375.1). NCBI lineage: Eukaryota > Metazoa > Chordata > Mammalia > Rodentia > Cricetidae > Microtus > Microtus ochrogaster. The sequence goes on from NW_004949114.1 coordinate 6,268,796, forward strand.
TATTGTATTGATATATATATATATATATAGTATATGTTTACCATATTTCAGTGTACATTTCTACCTCTGATTAAGATACTTATATATTGTTTGTGTATTGATATATATTTACCATACTGTAATGTATAGTTGTACATTGTTTATATTTGGAGGTCATTGTCCTCATTTGTTTCACCGTTGTTTATTGTCTTAGTCTTTAAGTTAGGTAGCTATTGAGAATTATATAGATCAATAGTATTCTAAGTTTGTCATTTATAACTAGACTAATCAGGTTCTTTAGATACATAGAGATTATACTCAGTATGGATAGAAAATCTTCAACCTCTTCAAAGAGCTGTAGAAAATGGCCTTTAGTCTAACTTGGAATTTTGTGGTAGTGAGACACAATTGCTCCTGGCAACCCACTCTATACCCAAGAGAATGTTGAGCACCAAAGACACTCCACCTGGAGCCTTTCTTTTTGGCAGAACTGGCCTTTGGGCAAAGAAATGCCCATACCTCAACCACTGACAGAGATACAGAGCATGCATCAATAGATAAAACAGGACTGTCATATCCTGCCAAGACAGGGTAAGATAGTTTTGAAAAGTTGCTTGCCTTTGAAAATGGTATGTTAGTTATGTTAGACCTTAGCCAAATTTGGTTGCTTCAACACTGCAAACGTGACTTTGGGTGATTGCCCAGGTAGCTAGTTGTCTCTGTGATTTGTTGCATGTTTTGGAAGTTGTTTGATTGCATTCCTAATTACTCAGGTAACATTATTTCCCTTCTCAAATCTTCGATGGGGTTGAAGACTATATAAATGTAGTTACTTTCCACTCATGACTTGGCCAAACTATTTATTATACAAGACCTAAGCTAGTTAGAATAGGATATTTGTACTTATTGTATATAATTTTGTAGTAGGTTTAGAACTCTCTTACTTAAACAAAAGGGGGAGGTGTTGTGGTAGATCCTTCCACTCCTCCAGCCAATAGCCGCTGAGATACCAGCCCACTGGGGCGTGGTCTCTCTCCCTTTAAAAAAGTGGCCACTTCCCTCTCCTCTCTCTCTTACTTCCTGCTCCACTTCCGGTGACTAGACTCCTTCCTGATTGTGCAGAGGGCTGTTGTCTGGGACGGTGATCTGTAAGTTTTTTCCCCTTTAAATAATTACCACCCTATTATACATAATTCCAAACTGGTGTGGGATTGTTTTGTGACTTACGCCTTCAAAGCTATAGTACAACCTTTGAAGCACCAAAAAGGGGGAGGGGATAGAGGGTGTCCTCACTGTCAAATAGTTACGTTGTTAATTCCATAATAGCATTTACAATATTATTACTGTTGGTTTTCAGGGCTTGAACTGCCTTTGCTCTGGACACATTCACCTATGACACGACCAAGAGACTATCTCTCACACCACAGTTGATGTAAAAGCATGAGGATTTTATTATTTCTGTCATGACAGGGTCTTTCAGTCTTTGATGAGCCAGAAAGACCCTGAATAGTAGGTACAAGCTACTTTTAAAGCAAAAAGCCACAAAAGGAAGAGAATTTCTGGGGGTTGTTTTTTTAACTATTATGATTGGCTTATTCAAAGGGCTATTACTGATAATTGGCTGGAGAGTGGTTTCCACATCAGGTGAGGTAAGAGGGAATATCTGAGGGTCACTTTGCCCATTTCCCAGGGACTGAGTGAAAACACCAGGAACTGACTCAACACCTAAGGGTTATCTTGCCCTTATTCAATAACTGAGTTATATTTGGAAGACATTTATAAGGACTCAGAAAAATTATGGAAAGTTGCCAACATTTTAGTACATGCATGTGTAGTTGTTATGTCTTTGGTTCCTGGGGGTGCATTTCTGCTGAGAAGCTTCAAAGTTCACCTCAGAGTTGTCAGATATGGCTTTAGAGTTATTTTAAGGTTTTTAAAAAGCAATTCCTGTTGACAAAAAGTGTGTTGTATGAAACTAACATCGCTACCAACATAAACATGAATATGTGGTTTTCAAGTTTGAAGCCTAAATCAACAGGGAGCTTGGCTGGAATTAAACTGTAAATCTACTGCTCCACACTATTTTGGAAAGAGTTGTAGAAGAAAAACAAGGAGAGCCAGACAAAGGAGTGCAGAGAGAGGTATACCCAGGCATTGACCCTGTTTCTAAGAGAGTATGAATTGCACAGAAGGAAGATTTAGCACAATTTATGAAAACCCAAAGACAGATATTATGATTCAATGTGAAAAAACAGAAAAGAAAAGCAGTCAGCCAATCTATCTTACGTCTACCTCAGAATAAAAATGGGTGAGATCCTGTCTTAATGAATGCTGAAGTCTCCACACTCCACAGTCCACTGAGTTCCTCTCTTTCCCACTAAATGCTTTTCTCCAGACAGCCATATAACTCCTGCCTCAACCTCCCTAGTGCTATAATTAAAGGTGTGTGATACCAGGTGTTGTGATCACTTTTGTGTGAGCTTTGTTTCTCTTTTAAGTCAGAGTCAATCTAAAGAAGTCCAGCATGGTTTTGAAGGAATAGAGATCTCTCTTGATTGTCTCTTGATTCCTGGGATTAAAGGTGTGTGCCACCAGTCCCTGGCCTGTATAACTGAATAGTATGGCTGCTTTGCCCTCTGACCTTCAGGCAAACTTTCTTTATTAAAACCCAAATAATATACCACTATAGAAGGAGATAGAAATCAGAGAAGAATAAAAACTCATATTCCCAATATCTAACAACAGAACCTAAGTTCAGGAAGAGAAAGTTTGAATTCTTAATGAATCAATCCCATCTCTTTTTTTAGAACCAATAAATGTTATTTTTCAAAGCCGAGTCAATCAACACACTGCCAGGTGCTATTGTCTTTTTCCCCTTAGACCTCCATGTCTCACTTTTCACAAGGGCATGATGGGCCGTTATCCACTCTGCCATTGTCAGTGCCAGGGAAGAGAACTGAGGGCTTGTGTCCTATGTGGCAGTGAGGACTGGGCCAAACATCCACAGCTCAGCAGAGTTGGAGGGACTCAAATGGGCTTAACCAAACAGGAACACTGCTAGAACCCAAAAACTGATTTTAAATATTTTACTCATTTTATATATTATTTGGGTAATGTTTTGTCTACTGAGATGTCTGTGCCCATGGAACAGGAACTCAGAACCTCTGTAGCCCAAGTTAGAGATGGTTGTAAAGTCCTGCATGTGTGCTGGGAAGTGATCATGGGTCCCCTGCAGAAATAACTATTGCTGTTGTCAACTGAGTCATCATCTCTCCAGCTCGCACATGCTGAGCTTGGAGGGAACGTGTCTTCATTTTTCTATCCCTTCTTTTTAATAAAAATTCATGTTTATTCTTTCCTTTGTTCAGAGCCCTTGATCATATGGTCTGCTCATCCAATGCAGAGAGTTTTGTGCAAAGAAACCTTACTGGAATGAGCTTGGGATCAGCAAAACCCTGAATCCCAGTTTCCATCTGATTGGGCAAAAATCAAAGCAGTCTAAGAACAGGGTAGAAGTAGCATAGAGTATACCAGAGTCCAGTGCTGCTCCTCCCCCTACCTGTCCTTCACTTGTTTACAGAGGTGTTGAAGCCAAGCCTAGCAGCTGTGTTTCCCCAAATTCATTGTAAATGTGCCTCAGAGCCCACAATCTAAACAGGTGTCATTAGTAACAATAATGACTGTTTCTTCTGAAGGCACATGTAGGTCACAGCCCACAGAGTCCTAAGATCGCTTCAGGCATTTGAGGGGGTGATCCAGGAAAAGACCATTCGCAGGAAACCGAGAGGTGCATACTTCAACCACCAAGTGGGGATAGGAGTGGACCACTGTCTTCCAGCTCGAGGTCTGAAAAACCTCAGAAGCATAAGCTGTAATGAAATCCATTGCCCGAGATTTCAACTGCACTGAGCTGTGGAGGCCAGCCAGTAAGAGGGTGTGGGCAGCGTTCTCCACAGAGAGGTCCCTGCAGAGGACCTTCTCACACATAAGCTTCAAACGCTCCAGGCCATACTTGTCAGCAGCTGCCAGCACAGCATCTGCCGTGCTGTGGAGATCTGGTTCCTTACCGGTGTAAATGAAGTCCATCATTGCCTTGAAGACTTCAGGTTGTAGGTCATGAATTTCAATGCGATTCGTTCTGCTCTCCTCCATGTCATGTTCAAACATGGCTCTGAAAACTGGAGAGCGAGCAGCTAAGATGGCCTTGTGAGCCCGGATTTCCTGGTCTGCTACCACCAGGCAGCAGTCTGTGAAGCAGGAATTCTCCCATAGCTCTCCTAGATCATCTACCAGTGTGCACCTTGGAATGTCAATCCCTGGCTGCATGTTCTGTTCAGAGATGCTGATGCAGTCCTGAACCACGCTCACCTCACAGCAGAGTGTGAGTTTGTCATCTGGGAGAAGCAAACATGGAGTGGAAAAAAGGAAATCTCGACGAATGAACTTTACGATACCCCAGCCATCATTTTGGTTGAACCTGAGAACACTTTGATTGTTCATGATTCGGAATTCCTCTCCTTTGGCATTTATGATCCCAAACTGTACCTTTGCCCACACAGGGCTCTTTGGAGAGCTGTGCAGCACTAGGAAAACTGACAGGTAACCTCTGCCTTCCTCATTGTTCCCATTGAGGTATAGTTTCATGATCCATTTCTGTTTGTCAGTGGCTCCTGGTGAGAAAGTGGGGCTTGCAATGTGATTGCCCAAGTTTCCCTCCAAGCAAAAAGAGAAGTTGCTGATTGTCCATCTGTACGAGAATCTCTTGACTGTGATCTGTGTGTAGCCTCTGCTCTCAGCCGCCAGGTCTCCTGACATATCTGCTGCTGGGAGTGTGAAGGTTTACCTGGAGCCAAAGAAAAACAGGATTGTTTTCTTCTTCAATCTTGGGTCACAATTATTATTTTATTTTAGATTTTTATAAAAGATTTATTTTAGATTTTTAGTTTCTGTTTTTCCATCTGTTCCCTCTTCTATGAGGTTAAAAACTTTGGTCTTTCGGAAATTCTATACATATTACCCTATGAGATTCAATGAAGACAGTCTAGAGTACTAGGGATTCTTTCTTACATCACTCCATCTTTTCTAGATTAAATATTAAGTAAGAAGGTCATTAGTTTTGACAATTACACACTACTTTTGATAATTTGGAATGTTTTATACACTCTTATATCAAAAACTGTACTGTTAATCTCTAAAGGAACAGAACACATAGAATGGCTCTCTTTGTATGAAAGAGAGTGATTCATTAGAATGACTTAGAGTTGTAGTCCTACGAATCCCACAAATGCTAACTGTGACAGAAAAGTGCAAGAACCCAGTACTTACTCTGTTCAGATGTCTTACGTGTTGGCTATTCCTTAGTTTATGCTGGAATTCCAAAGATGATTCTCTACTGCCAGTGAAGGAAAGGACTTGCTGCGAGGCTATGGCAAGCAGCAAAGGGCAGCTGCTGCCTCCTTGCCTCTCCTTTTATGCTAACAGCAGAGGGTGTGGCACAGTTTAGGGTGTGTCTTCCTGTCTCGAGATCTGGATTAAAGGTATGTGTCTTCTGGCACTAATTCCAGATTAAAACTTTGTATTTTTCAAAAGGGGGCCTGAGGAAGCAAGGTTTAAGGGAACACAAGCCAGGAGGCAATCCAGTCCCTGGAGCCAATCCAGTCCCAGGACACTGGCAGACCAGGATTGAGCCAGCAACCTGATACCTGATTCTCTCTCTCTCTCTGTCTCTCTGTCTCATTCTCTCTGTATCTCTGTCTCTGTATCTGTCTCTCTCTCTCTCAGAATGTGTGTTTATATTTGTGTCTGTTTATATGCCTTTCTATTTGTTTCATTCAGTTTGTTTTGCTGTAATCACCAAGACTTTCTCTGGTATGTAGACAATCCTGTTGATTTAGACCCATGCCTCTTCCTGATGGGGACCTGAATCCTTTTGGCTGTGCCAGGTCCTCCAGAGAACCATCTACCTGAAATAAAAGCCCACCTGCCACATTCCCCGAGTGATACTGTACATGAACAAATATTCTACTTGAGCCCCAGTGCGGTCTAAGTTCCCCCATAGGAAGCTGCTCCCCTCTTCAGGAGCATACTCAGGAGAGCAATGAAATAGCAATGCAAAGCTTATGTTTTGCAAATGAGGAGTCCAGCATTGACTGTCTAACTTTGTTTTAAATGACACATTGGAGGGAAAGGATACCTGACTCCCTGTCCCTAAACCCATATACGGAAGAGTCACTGATGCTACTAACTAGCCACCTGGAAAAGGTTCCTATACGAAAAACCCAAAAATTCAGAGATCAAAACCAATTGATTGAATTATCCTGTCTTTAGAGATGAGCAGCATTGGAGGCTGATTTTCAGGAGAGATGGACTGGCGATTACTGAGTAGATTGAACCACTGAAGATATTTTCATGTCCTTGAGGCTTAGTGTGTCCATTCAGATATGTTAATCTGGAGAGAGATGATAGATGTAAGGAACAGTTTACAGATCACAGTCTAAGGGGAACTGTCTCCAAACCAGTAACTGTTGAATATATTCTGCATACTTTGGAAACCAGAATACTCTCTCATGTCTAAGGCCCAGCATAGTAAGCATGGAAGTTCAAAGTTTAAAGACAACAGCACACACCAGTGAGGATGAAAATTAGGAGGTATTGAGAAGCTGAGTCTTGGCGTCTGCATGACGGAAAGGAGAAGTATTTAGTATTTTCTCAGAGCACACCCCTAAGTGGATCCAGAAGATTGTACAGGGAGGATTAACTGAGTAGGAGAGGAAAACCACCAATGAGATTTGGCAGTGCCATCCTGGGGTCTGTGAGTCTGGATGGAATAAAAGGAAGGAAAGAAGACAGCCACATTCAGAGTCCTGCCTATCTCTGCTTCCTGCCACCATATATAAATTCTTCCACCTGAACCTTCATGTTGTGAACACTGAGGCCCCTGACAGAGCAAAAAAAAAAAACACTTCAACCTTAATCATTTTATTGTTTTGGAAGGAATTCTTTTGCATGTGTGTTTGGGGGGAGAGACACGGTTTCTAAGTAGCTATGTAGCCAGTCCTAGAACTTACTCTTTAGACCAGGCTGACCTCAAACTCACAGAGATCCACCATCCTCTGCCTCCCATGTGCTGGCATTAAATGTATGTGCTACCCCACCAAGCTTACGAAAAATATTCTTACAACAATATAGTAAGAGTAATAACAGCTGTGTGGGAATGGGCATCATTCCTTTATTTATGGAAGATTGAACCCAGTAAGCAAAATGCACTTGTTATGAATACTCATGGTTTCCTACTTGACCAGAGAAGGAATCAACTAAAATCCTACAATGGAGGGCACAACTATGAGTAATGTTATGCTTAAGTTGAGGTAAATAGATCACTTCAAATGCAGCCTTTGAAGGTAGAAAGAGACAAACATTTAACCTGGACCCCAAGAATGTAAAACACACACCTTTAATTCATATCTTGAGGCTAGTGCACACACCTTAAATTGGGGCACACCTTTTGCCTTCTGGAATCCTGTGAAAATACATGGAAGATAGAAGCTGTTGCTCTTTGTCTGCTTGCTCTCATCTTGCCGCAAGTCCATTCCTTCACTGGCATTAGAGAATTCTTCATAATGCCAACATAGACTAAAGAATAACCTGCAGGTCTCACCTGCTGAACTGAACATGTACTGAATTCGTTGACTTCCACTTTATAGGTAGCCAGTGAGATATTGTAGACAGGAGGTTCTGTCCCACCTATCCCCACAGTCTTTCAGTCCCAAAGAAGCACACAAAGACTTATAGTAATGATAAACACTGGGGCCTATTCCTTAGGCTTGTTTCTAACCCTTACAACTAAAATTAATTCATAAAACATATCTATGTTTAGCCATGTGACCTGGTACCTTTTCCATGTAAGGCATTTTTAATTTCCTTTCTCTGAGTCAGATTACAGCTGAGTTTCTGACTTTTTTCTCTCCAGAATTCTCCTAGTCTGATAGTCCCAACTATACTTCCTGCCTGGTTACTGGACACTCAGGTTTATATTCAACCAATAAGAACAGCAAATCTTTAAAGTGTGCAAGAGCATTATTCCACATCATTACCCCCTTTTCTCTTTTCAAAGAAATAATCCTGAGTCTAATTTCCTTTGTTTAGTGTTTTCCTGACTATTATCCATAACAATTTGTAACCAACATGCTAAACAAAAGAAATATTCATAATCTATTTTTGGATTGTGTGGGCTTCGTTTCCTAGACTACTTCCTGCTGTTTTGGTGTGTTGGTAATCTTATGAAGACCCAAAGCAAAAATTTAAGGTAATATTCAAATCCTGACTGGACTATTCTGTGAAGCTGTATTCAGCCAGCAGTCTTGAAGCTGTTCTGGATGTGGAACTCAGAGGTAACTGCAAGGTAGTTGCCCTAAAATGTTGGATCATCTGAGTCTCCACTCCTATGCAAGATTTTTAAGAGGGGTCTTGCTTGATCAAACATGGTTTTTCTTAACCCAGAATGAACCCACAGCTTCTCATTTGCTGTAGAAATGAAATCAGAACCCTTTCCAAAGGAACATACCTTTTGACTTAAATTTTGAAGTTGAGATATTTTTGAAACATATAGGTTGGATTAATCCATCATCACTTATACCCAATTGCCTTGTAGCAGCTGTTGCTCCTTCCTCAGCAATCAAACAATTCAAAGACAAGACAGTAACATAAAGTAACCCAATTCTCTGTGTTTTTTACATTTTTATGTGTCTTTTTTAAAATTCTATATCTTTAATTATATTTTTAATTTTTGTTTTTTTGAGACAGGGTTTTTCTGTATATCATTGGCTGTCCTTTATCTCACTCTGCTGTAGACCTGACTGGGCTTGAACTCTCTGGCCACCTCCCTCTACCTCCCAAGTGCTGAGATTAAAGGTGTGTGCCACCATACTGGACTACTATATTTTTTGAAAGGTATTCTCTATCCTTTTTTTTCTTTCCCAATTCTACATATATTTTTAAACACCCTGTAAGCCACTTAGAGGTTTATTTTTTAATCTAAGTCTGTCTTTACTATATATCCTGATCTTTTTCTGAGTACATGTGGCTTTAATTTGCTAAGTGATATGCCTACCTTAGAGCTGCAACTTTGGTAGCTGGCTCCACCTCATTCCTTAGCTATTTGAGATTCTAGCTTCATGATGCAGATACTGGTGGGAACCAGACTTATTACGACAACTATGAAGTTTCAGGTCCATGCCACCACCAAGAAACCTGATGGTGAGCCGGGTGGTGGTGGCACATGCCTTTAATCCCAGCACTTGGGAGGCAGAGGCAGGCAGATCTCTGTGAGTTCGAAACCAGCCTGGTCTACAAGAGCTAGTTCCAGGACAGGCTCAAAAAAAAAAAAAAAAGAAACCTGATGGTGGCTGCCCATAAACACCATTTCAGTGTTTGGTGGAAGAGCCTCTTAGAAGTGCTGTGAGGGTCTGTGACTAACACTGAGTCAGGCAGCCTCTCTTAAAGGAGCCATTCCTCTGCAATCCACCAGCAAGCAGAGCCTACTGGAGTAATGATGGTTGCCTTCAAGCTTTGCTTGATGCTGTTCCTGTCTTTCTAGAATCATTTTTTCATCCAATCAGAAGCCATAACTTTATTAGTGATAAAAACAGTTCAAAATCCAAACCAAGCTGTAGTTCCACTTTTGAAACACCAAAAAATGGGGAGGGGATAGAGAGTATCCTCGCTGTCAAATAGTTGCAGTGTTAATTCCATAATAGAATTTACAATATCATTACTGTTGTTTTTCAGGGCTCACTGCTTTTGTTGTGGATACATTTGCCTGTAACACGACCAATTCTATGTCCTTAACTTCCATACCTGCTTCATCAACCTCTTCCTCCTCACTCTCTTCTTGTACTGTCCGAGTCTGAGTATTTTCTTGAATGTTTGAAACAGCTTCATCTTAAACTTTGAACTTCTCAGCAGCTTCTAACTGTGCTTGCTGAGACAAATCTTCAATCTTGGCTTCTCCAAATATGAGGTAGGTGTCTGAAGCTGTGGTCTTGTAGACATCTGGTTTGGTAATGACGAAGAGGATATTTTTAGATGTCTGGATAGTGAGTCTAGTAACACCTGTAACCTGCCAAAGCCCCAGTTTGGACATAGCCCTCCATGCTTTCTTTTCACTCCGGCCCTGCTCTGCTTTACTGACTGGTTCTTCATCGATTTCAGCTGCTGCTGCCACTGGACTTGTTGTGTGGCTGTCTGTGTGGAGTCTTGTTCCTCGAGCTCTGCTACTGATTCACAGCTGTCAGATTCTGTTCCTGACCCTGTCTCAGCCTGGGGCTGGGGCAGCTCCTGCTCTGTGCCAGTGATGGTTTCTGTGGCTTCAACAGGCATTTTGAGCGGAGAACGTGGAACTAAGATGGCGGCGGAAAGAGAGTGAACCAGAGTGTCTAGAATCATTTTTGTTTTAAAGCTTTCTCAGGCTTTATGTGGAAATTCTTGGCAAATGTTTGAGTGCCATTTGTAGACAGACATTTCTGTCCTTCCTGGTTCTGCAGCCATTCAGTGCCAAAGAAACAACCAGAGGCTTATGTTAATTATCAACTGTTTGGCCTACAGCTCTGGCTTATTATTATCTCTTACAACTTAATCTAACCCATAACTTTAATCTATATTTAGCCATGTGGCTTGGTACCTTTCCTCAATAAGGCATTCTCATCTTGCTTCCTCTGTGTCAGGCTGGTGTCTCCATCTCTGCTTGTTCTCTTCCCACAATTATCCTAGTCTGATTGCCCTTCCTAAACTTCCTATTTTTCTGGCTATTGGCCAATCAGCATTTTATTAAACTAAAACACATTACAAATCCATAGAGTATATAAGAGCATTCTCCCATACCATGGGATTAGCACAACTACAGCCCTAACTCTTTCTAATGAATCCCGTTGTTCATACAAAGAGAGAGTCATTCTGTATTCAGCAACTTTGCGAATTTTCATACAGCATTTTTGATATGAGTGGATAAAATTTCCCAAATTATCAAAAGTTGTATATTGTTGTCCAAATAAGCTACCTATTGACTTAAGGATCAATTTAGAAAACAATGAAGTGATATAACAGCCCCGAGTATCCTAGACTACCTACTCTGAAACTAGCATTGCAATTTGGATAATTTCAGAGACTCAAATTGCCAGCCTCATAGAAGAGGGAACATAGGAGAAACAGAAACTAAAAATATGTATCATGCCTATTATTTTGTCCCACAGAGTGAAGAGAAAACTGATGTGGGAATGATTTCTTATTAATAAAGAAACTGCCTAGGCCCATTTCATAGGCCAACCCTTAGGTAGGCGGAGAAAACAGAACAGGATGC
>NW_004949114.1:6282707-6285715 GCF_000317375.1 Microtus ochrogaster
TTAAAAGAATACAGTTTCCGTGTAATTATTTCGGGACATAAGCTAAGCTAGCCATGTGGGCAGCCGGGTGCAGGGGACGCAGCCTCGCCGCTCTTATTTCAACAGAAAACAAATTCAATTTCTTCATTTGGATTCAGTTTATCCTTCAAACTGCCTCCAGGAGAAATGTCACAGGATGCCATAGCCCAGAGCTGAGACTACAAAATGTTCAACATCCAGAATTTCTCCTGCATTTGTTCCATTCACAACTGCTATTTTATTCTGGAGCAAATGAAGGACAGCATTTGAAGCCCAACTTTCTCAACAGGACACAATGACAAATGGTGTTTGAGAGTTTATCCAAAGGGTTTCAATGAAGAAAGCTCAGATTACCTGTCAGTTAACCTAGAGTTGTACAGCTCTCCAGAGTCCCACTGTGACATAATCCGAGTTTTGAATCATCAACTCCGAAGGAGAAAGTAGTGAAATTGTGCCAAGTCTAATATTTTTCAGGTTCCTGCCAGGTTACAAAAGGGGTTACAAAATGTTCATCCTTCAAGATTTTCTATTCACCATGCATATTGGCTTCTCCCTGAAGGTGAGCTCACTCTCCCCTGTATAGGGATTCTGGTTCCAGACTCCTATACAATCTCTGAGGAGAACACACAGCCAGAGATCAAGGTTCCAAGTTGCACATTGTCCAATGAGCTAGGAGAGCTGTGGGAGAATTCCCACTTCACAGACTTTTGCCTGGTTGTAGTTGGCCAGGAATTCCAGGTTCACAAGTTCATTTTAACATATTGCTATTGAGTTTTCAGAACCATATGATTTGGAGGAGAACAGAAATAACCATGTTGAGACCATTGACCTGAGCCACAAGTCTTCAAGGCAATGATTGGCTTCATTTACAATCAGAAGGAACCAGACCTCCACAGCATGTCAGATGCTGTGCTGGCAATTGCTGCCAAGTATGGTCTGGAGAGTTTAAGGTCATGTGTGAGAGGGCTCTCTACAGAGTTCTTTCTGTGGAGAATGCTGCCCACACTCTCTTCCTGGATGATCTCTACAGTAATCCAGAGCAGCTGTAAATCCAGGTACTGGATTTCATTATAGTTCATGCTTCAGGGGTTTGTAGAGACCTCAAGCTGGAAAACGATGGTAGATTCATACCCCTACCTGGTGGCTGAAGCATACAGTACCCTGGCTTCTCCTCACTGATCTGCACTGTAGGGTGTTCTCAAAGCCTAAAGAAATTCTAGTACCCTATCAGCTGTGACCTTCACATGTATCCCAGATTCAGCAGTCAACAATGTTACCAATGATGAATGTGTAGACTATGGGGTATGTGGAGCATTTACAGTGAATCTGGCGAAAGACAATCTGGTGGAACAACCTTTAAGACAACTGTAAATTTATTGACTGTGAGGCTGGGGGAGGGGCAGTACTGGAATCTGGTATTATCAAAGCAACCTCGACACTGTTGCTGTACTGGTTCAACTTTTGTCCAATACTTAGCTACTGAGATTCAATTTACTTAAGGCCTCAAACACATCCCAATAAAGTTTCTTTAGAAAAAGTTGTCTGGATCAAACTAATAGAACATATGATCAAGGGCTCAGAGCAAAAAAAAATCTGACATCAACAAAATATTAAATAGATAAAATAGTAAAATCTGCTTTGTGAATTTTAGTGGTGTTTCTGTTCAAAGGCTTCCATTACCCCATTCAGCTCTTCTCGGCTGTTGAAGTTTGTGCAGGGTCCTCATGGTCTCATATATACAAAGGTTCAATGAAATTATAACTAATGAAATCGCTATCCCTGGCCAATCATCATCAGTTAGGTTTTCTCCATCAGCTGATGGGAGCTGACACTGAGATCCACAGTCAAACATTAGGCAGAGTTCAGGGACCCTCAAGAAAAAAGGAAAAGCAGAATTAAATGAGGGATCAATCATACCAGGAGAACAGGGCCCACAGGATCAACTAGGTGGGGTCATAGGGACTCACAAAGACTGAAAAAATGTGAAGAGCCTGCACATTTCTCTACTAAGTCCTCTGTATACATGCTGTTGTGTTTAGCTCAGGGGATTTTGTGGGACTCCTAACAGCAGGAGAATGGGAAAACTGTGACCTTTCTGTCACATTAGGAACATTTTCTTTCTTCTGGGTTGTCTGCTTCAACCTTGATATGAGGGTTTGTGCCTACTCCTATTGCATCTCATTATGATGTATTCAATTGAGATCCCCAGGAGGCCTGTTCTTTTTTGAAGGGAAACAGAGAAGCTGTACATCTTGGTGGAGTGGAGGGAGGGGAGACTATGATCAAGATGTATTGTATGAATGAAAGATAGGTAAAAAGAAAAAGGGAAAAAACTGGAAATCATTTGAGGAAGAAGTATTTGGACAGATATGCTAAGGAACAGGGAACTTGAAGATCCTTGTGTCTCCTGTTAATGTCCATTGTAAGGTGCCTTCAGCAGTGGAGGAGTTCAATAATCAAGGAGATAGGATGACCCATTCTATGCACAGTCATTCTTTACCAAGCCATCACAATAACTGCTCGAGGTGCTACCCAAAGACCTCGTTGTGTACATCTCTCTGGACCCCTGGGAACCCTTTTAGAGTCAAGGCTCTTGCCAACCCAAATATGGCTCCCTTAATTAAGATATATACTTCCCTGCTCCCATATCCATCCTTCCATTATCCCAACCATCCCATTCTGCCAAGTTCTTGCTATCTCCCTTTCTCACTTGTCTCTCCCCATCTCCCTTTTCCCCCATCCCACCCCCACCCTCCAGTTCCCAATTTTTGCCAGCAATCTTGTCTAATTCCAATATCCAGAAGGATAACTGTATGTTTTTCTTTGGGTTCACCTTCTTATTTAGCTTCTCTAGGGTCGCGAATTGTAGGCACAATGTCCTATATTTATGGCTAAAAACCAATTATGAGTGAGTACATCCCATGTTCATCTTTTTGGGTCTGGCTTACCTCACTCAGGATAGTATTTTCTATTTCCATCCATTTGCATGC
>NW_004949114.1:6291105-6296112 GCF_000317375.1 Microtus ochrogaster
TTTGATTAGTTTGGATAGGGGTTTATCAATCTTGTTGATTTTCTCCAGGAACCAGCTTTTTGTTTCATTGATTCTTTGGATTGTTTTCTGTGTTTCTATTTTGTTGATTTCAGCGCTTAGTTTAATTATTTCCAGTCTTCTACTCCTCCTAGGTGAACCTGCTTCTTTTTTTTCTAGAGCTTTCAGGTGGGCTGTTAAGTCTCCAATGTGTGCTTTTTCTGTTTTCTTTAAGTGGGCATTTAGTGCCATTAACTTTCGTCTTAGGACTGCTTTCATAGTGTCCCGTAAGTTTGAGTAGGTTGTTTCTTTATTTTCATTGAATTCAAGAAAGACTTTAATTTCTTTATTTCTTCCTTGATCCAGGTGTGGTTCAGTAGTTGACTGTTCAGTTTCCATGAGTTTGTCGGCTTTGTGGGGTTAGCATTGTTGTTGAATTCTAACTTTAATCCATGGTGATCTGATAAGACACAGGAGGTTACGCATATTTTTTTGTAACTGTGGAAGTTTGCTTTGTTACCAAGTATGTGGTCAATTTTCGAGAAGGTTCCATGTGCTGCAGAGAAGAAGGTATATTCTTTCCTATTCTTTCCTATACCGGGCAGGCCTCAAGGACCCCTGTATGGGAGCTTGGGCACCTTTAGCTTGTGCTCCCAGGGGGTGCCTGTGTTCTCCTGGATCTCCCCCGGCCTGCCCCGTTTTTCCTTTTGTCCCTGGATCATTGGGCTACCCAGAGGCCCTGCTTAGGTGCTGTGGAGTTCCATCTTGATGGGTGAGTGTGTGCTATCCAGGGGCGGACTGTCCCAGAAGAGAGCACAAACCCCCCTCCCCCAGTTTCTTCTACAGGACTGTCTTTCTTCCGCACAACCCAGCTCCCCAGAACCCCCCCCCCAACCCTACCCTGCTGTATGCTAGGACCAGTGCTCAAAAACAGGTTTAAGCTCCTACACTAAGGCTACCCACCCAGAGCAGTGAGTGCCTGCCTACTGGGCAGGCCTCAAGGACACCTGTAAGGGAGCCTGGGCACCTTCAGCTTGTGCTCCAGGGGGGTGCCTGTGTTCTCCTGGATCTCCCCTGGCCTGCCCCGTTTTTCCTTTTGTCCCCGGATCATTGGGCTACGCAGCAGCCCTGATTAGGTGCTGTGGAGTTCCATCTGGACGGGTGAGTGTGTGCTATCCAAAACTTTTATTTTCTAATAGGGTATCTGACCCCAGAGAAAAGGCCTACTGCTGGGTTCCACACTTACTTGGTCCTGTGTGGAGGAATTATCACCAGGTTGGACCCCTCTGGCATGTGTGCCTCCGGCACAGTAAAAGAGACTGGTGAGGGGCAGACTGCTATTATCAAAGTCAGAGGGAAGCCTGCCTTGGTGCCTGCACTGTGCTGTGTAACAAAATGGTTTGACCCAGAGTAGGGGGGTTCTCTGTACAAGCTCTCCCAGGTGACAATATAGGGAACCTGGTCCAGGTGGGCATAAGGTTCAGGCTGGAAGACTTTTTCTTTAACCTGGAAATTAGTATCTAGATTGAATGTCCCACTTTCATAGTGGGCCATTCAAGGAATCAGACAGCTTGCCAGCATTTCTTTCAGATTTCCACAGCTTGGTCTCCAACTTTTCTCTAAAGTTATAGTTAGGGTCAGAGAGGTGGTTACTTACTGCCCCATGGTACCAGATTTAGACTCGAGTACAAACAGATACACAAAAACAAAGACACGACATAAAACCAAAGACAAAAGCCAAACCAAACTCAAAATCAGAAGCTGCTCAGCACTGCAGATTCAGAGGAGGTGAGTGTCAAAAAGCTGTGCCTCCTGGGAACTAGAGGAGTGACCTGGTCACTCTTAGCCCCTTCAGATACTGAAGTGTCCTCCAGATTTACAGATTACTAGAGCGTCCCCCAGATTTACAGATTACTGGGGTGTTCTTCAGTACAGATAATGGCCCTATGTAGGTACAATTTCAGAAGCTGCACAACACTACAGACTCAAAATACCAACAAACAAAGACTACAATAATCACAGAAACAAAGTAGACAGACAGACAAAGACAATAAGACCACTCAATCTTACCTCCAACTGGGCCTAGCATGGGTCTAGAAGCAACTCATTTCTCGGACAATACACGAAAATGTTGGACTAGTAGTCCAAACATCAGGGAAGAGTTGCTCCAGACACCACTCACATAACCATAATTGATGCAAACGCCAGGGGATTTTTATTCTGTCATGACAAAGCCCTTCAGGTTCAGGATATGAAGGACCTCTGATACCTGATACAGTCCATCTTTTAAAGCAAAAAGCCGCAGACACAAGGGGGGGGCCTGTAAGTTGTTTTCCAACTTATTGGATTGGCTTTTTAAAGGGTTACTAGCAGTGATTGGTCTATTCCAGGTCAGGAGAATAGCTGCATGATCGGGTAGATAAGGGGAGTATCTCGGGGCCTCCTGACCTTGTTCTAGTGACAAAATCAGTACATCAGGAACTGCTTCAACATCTGTGGGTTGTATTTTCCTCAATTCCCAGAATGGAGTTATGTTTGAAGATTATTCCAAAGGACACAAGAGGATAAATATTCCAGCATGTGTGTGGTGGGGTGACTGTCCCCTTTCCAAGAGAGAGTGACTGTAAGGATTTAGAAAAATGTTTTACGGTTGAGGGGGCTTACAAATGCATTTAGCGTCTTTCAGTTTAAATTAAGCAACCTTGTAGAATAAATCTTGCTTTTTATTAACTAATTTCATGGCTTGTGGAAGTTCTTTTTCATGGAAGTCTGTGCACAGAAAAGTAGCTAAAATCATTTGCCCTTATATTATCTAATAGCATCAGTGACTCTTCTCTATGTAGGTTTGTGATCAGGTGGCAGGTATCACTTCCCTTCAGTGTGTCATTTGAATG
Source organism: Microtus ochrogaster (assembly GCF_000317375.1). Lineage (NCBI taxonomy): Eukaryota > Metazoa > Chordata > Mammalia > Rodentia > Cricetidae > Microtus > Microtus ochrogaster. The sequence goes on from NW_004949114.1 coordinate 6,293,997, forward strand.
AAGGAAGGCAATCAATGCAGGACCCTCATTTGTAAAACAAATGATTTACATTGCAAGCCCAGGGCTCCCAGGATCCTGCTGCTGGAGAGGAGAGCAGCTTTTCATGGGGAAAACTGAAACCCTCTTGGGCTCAAGTACAGGATCTGTTCATATACACTCTCACTCCAGGAATTGGGCAGGTGGAGCTTTAATTTGAGGTAGGTGGTTCTCTGGAGGACTTAACACAGCCAAAAGGATTCAGGTCCCCCAAACAGGAGGAGGCATGAGTCTTAATCAACAGGATTGTCCACATACCAGAGAAAGCCTAGGCCATTTCAGCAAAACAAAATGAATGAAACAAATAGAAAGATATACAAACAGACACAAGTGTAAACACACATGCCAAGAAAGTGAGAGACCGAGCACAAGAGAAAATGAGAGAGAGAGAGAGAATGGGATACTGCTTGAACATAGATTTAAGCCAACAGAAAGTCTTTATTAGCCAGCTGCCAACTACATGGGATGTTCAGGATGCCAGTACAGTAACTAGTCTTTCTCAGAATGAGATTTTAAGCACAAAAAACCAATTCTGGATTGACACACTTCAGTTAAAGAGAAAAGGTACCCAGAAATGGTGCTACAGAATCTGAAGTGTTAGTATATTTTGAGCAAGGATTATACATTTAGAGATATTCTGAAAATTATGTATTTGGTGAATTAAGTCTTTGTTTTTGTTATGGCAGGTATGTTTTTTTTTTTCCACAATTGCTTGATTTTTTTCACCTTGAAAGGTAAGTTCACAAGGGATACAGTTTTGCTTATGTGTGGTATTCTGCTAATGTCTGGGTCCTGCTACACAGTTTGGTCTGTGTACTATTGTCATAAGAGGGTCAGGCTGCTTGTCATCCCGTCCGGCTAGCTTAACTCCTGAAATAATTGTACAGAAATTGTATTAATTGAGGTGCCGAGGAGGTCCATCTGGACAGGTGAGTGTGTGCTATCCAGGGTCGGATTGTCCCGGAAGAGAGCACAAATCCCCTTCCCCCAGCTCCTTCTGCAGGGCTGTCTTTCTTACACATGAGACACCCCCCAAGCCTGCGTGATCTGGTAGGTCATCTGCTCAGGAACAGTTTTCTGGTCCTACACTAAGGCTACCCACCCAGAGAGGTGAGTGCCTGCCTATCGGGCAGGCCTCAAGGACCCCCAAAGGTTGCACGTGCACCTTCAGCTTGCCTGGCAGGGTCTCCTGTGCTCCACTGGCCCCCAGCCCTGCCTGCCACGTTCTTCCTTGTCCCGGAAGAGAGCACAAACCCCCTTCCCCAGCTCCTTCTGCAGGGCTGTCTTTCTTACACACCACCCCCCTCAAGCCTGCGTGATCTGCTAGGTCCTCTGATCAGGAACAGTTTTTTGCTCCTACACTAAGGCTACCCACCCAGAGAGGTGAGTGCCTGCCTACTGGGCAGGCCTCAAGGACCCCCAAAGGGAGCGCGGGCACCTTCAGCTTGCCCGGCAGTGTCTCCTGTCTTCTACTCAACCCCACCCTGCCCTCCAAGTTTGCCCATTTGTCCACGGGTCATTGGATTACCAGGCATCCATGTTTCAGTGCTGATGAGTTTCATCTGGACAGGAACGGTTCCTGCTTCTACACTGAGGAGATACACCCAGAGAGTCAGTCACAGCAATGTCTGGACCAAGACACCAGGCCTCTCCTGGCTCCATTTGAAGGAAGAGATGGGAAGGCACCAATGCAAGAATTCCTCCAACAACCTGAAAGGCAACATGACATCACCAGAATCCAGGGATCCCGAAATAAGAAGAATTGTACAGCTTACTCCAGAAGAATTAGAAGAAATCTACTCAAAAGTGAATTATATGAAATTAATAGAGGACCTTAAACAGGAGGTGAAAAACTGCCATAAACAATTAGAGATTAGAAACAAAAAGGTAGAGGAAGTGAATAAATCGCTCAAAGATACAGAAGAAAACCAAGAGAAACAAGAAAAAGCAATCAAACAGGTAAGGGAAGTGGTTCAAGACTTGAAGAATGAAATGGAAGAAATGAAGAAAACACAAACCAAGGGAAGGATAAAGATGGAAAATCTGGGTAAACGAACAGGAACTACAGAGACAAGTACTA
>NW_004949114.1:6298558-6300427 GCF_000317375.1 Microtus ochrogaster
CATATGATCATTTTATTAGATGCTGAAAAAGCATTTGACAAATTCAACATCCCTTTATGATATAGGTCTTAGAGAAATTAGGGATACAAGCGTCATACCTAAATATAATAAAAGCTATATACAGCAAGCAGACAGGTAACATCAAATTAAACAGAGAGAAACTCAAAGCCATCCCACTAAAATCAGGAACACGACAAGGCTGTCCACTCTCTCCATACCTTTTCAATATAGTGCTTGAAGTTCTAGCAATAGCAATAAGACAACATAAGGGGATCAAAGGGATTCAAATTGGAAAGGAAGAAGTTAAACTTTCATTATTTGCACATGATATAATAGTGTACATGAGCGACCTCAAAAACTCCATCAAAGAACTCCTACAGCTGATAAACAGCTTTAGTAGCTTGGCAGGATACAAGATCAATTCCAAAATATCAATTGCCCTCCTATACACAAAGGATAAAGAAGCAGAGAGGAAAATCAGAGAGGCATCACCTTTCACGATAGCCACAAATAGCATAAAATATCTTGGGGTAACTCTAACCAAGGATGTGAAGGATCTATTTGACAAGAACTTTAAGTTCTTGAAGAAAGAAATTCAGGAGGATACCAGAAAATGGAAGGCTCTCCCTTGCTCTTGGATTTGGAGGATCAACATATAAAAATGTCAATTCTACCAAGGGCAATTTATAGATTCAATGCAATCCCCAATAAAATCCCATTGACATTCTTCACAGATCTTGAGAGGACATTAATCAACTTTATATAGAAAAACAAAAAGCCCAGGATAGTCAAAACAATCTTATACAATAAAGGAACTTTGGGAGGCATTACCATCCCTGACTTCAAACTCTATTACAGAGCTTCAGTTTTGAAAACAGCGTGGTATTGCATAAAACAGAGAAGTCAATCAATGGAATAGAGTAGAAGACCCAGATTTTATCCCACAAACATAGGAACACCTGATTTTTGATAAAGGAGCTAAAAGTATCCAATGGAAGAAAGATAGCATCTTCAACAAATGGTGCTGGCAGAACTCGTTGTCAACCTGTAGAAGAATGAAAATAGATCCATATCTATCGCCAGGCACAAAAATCAAGTCCAAATGGATTAAAGACCTCAATCTCAGGCTGAACACACTGAACCTGATAGAAGAGAAATTGGGAAGTGCTCTACATCATATGGGCACAGGAGACCACTTCCTACGCATATCCCCAGCAGCACAGACATTAAGGACAACATTGAATAAACGGGACCTCCTGAAACTGAGAAGCTTCTGTAAAGCAAAGGACATTGTCACTAAGACAAAAAGGCAACCCACTGACTTAAAAAAGATCTTCACCAACCCTACAACAGACAAAGGTCTTATCTCCAAAATATATAAAGAACTCAAGAAACTAGACTCTAAAATGCTAATTAACCCAATTAAAAAATGGGGCACTGAACTGAACAGAGAATTCTCAACAGAAGAAATTCAAATGGCCAAAAGACACTTAAGGTCATGCTCATCCTCCTTGGTGATCTGGGAAATGCAAATTAAAACAACTTTGAGATATCATCTTACACCTGTCAGAATGGCTAAAATCAAAAACACCAATGATAGCCTTTGCTGGAGAGGCTGTGGAGTAAGGGGCACACTCATCCATTGCTGGTGGGTATGCAAACTTGTGCAACTACTTTAAAAATTAGTGTGGTGATTTCTCAGGAAATTCGGGATCAACCTACCCCATGATCCAGTAATAGCACTCTTGGGAATATACCCAAGAGATGCCCTATCATATGACAAAAGCATTTGTTCAACTATGTTCATAGCAGCATTATTTGTAATAGCCAGAACCTGAAAACAACCTAGATGCCCTTCAATGGAAGAAT
>NW_004949114.1:6301507-6339952 GCF_000317375.1 Microtus ochrogaster
GGGAAATGGGAATTTTTTTGCAACAACTAAAAAATAAAATAAAAAAGAAATTGTATTAATTGAATCACTGAATGGCCCATTAGCTCTAGCCTCTTATTAGCTAATTCTCAAATCTTGATTAACCCATTTCTAGCCATTAGCGTTTTATCACATGATGGTGACTTACTGGCAAGATTCCACCTACATCCATCTCAGGCAGGAGATTCATGGCATCTGCCTGTCTCTCCCTCTTCCCAGCATTCAGTTCAGTCTACTCCACCTATCTAAGCTCTGCCCTAACAAAAGTCCAAGGCAGTTTCTTTATTCAACCAATGAAAGCAATACAAATACAGAAGAACCTCCTAAACCACACCATGAGCCTATAGTGTCCTCACAGGCCAGAAGAGGCTGGATATCTTGATGACTGGAGTTACCAGTGTTGTCAGTTGCCTTGTGAATGCAGTGAATTGGGTGCCAGTCTTCTGGAAAGGCATCCAGCACTTTTTACTTCTGACCATTTCTACATCCCATTAGAGGGATAATACTTCCTTAAAGAATCAGCTATGAAAAACTAGTTCATTCTCCAAAGCTTTGGCAGTCTCAAATATCTTAGCAGGATTTCAAGAAGTAATCATTATTTGTTTCATGCATTTTTTGACAACTTGTCACTCTGCAAATCTGGTTTTGCTAGAATGGACTATGGACCAAGTTAGCTTCAGACTCACAGAGTTGAGTCAGCATCTGCCTTCAGACTACTCTCATCAAAGCCATAGACTACCGAATCATAGCTGGTTCATGAATTTCTACTTAATTACATTAACCACACTTATAATCTTACAAATCATATTGAAAGTTTGTCTTTATCACAATTTAAAAAACAGAAAGCCTTTATTTTTAGTGGCACTATAATATATCATTACCATCATTGTTTTTATTAATTTGTGATATGATCTCACTAGGTTGTTTTGGCCATCCTGCAATTCCTGATGTAGACCAGGTTGTTCCACAAGTCCTACACTCTGGGGGTGCTGAGATTGGAGACATGACCTCCACGTCTTCATACAACAAAGCATGAGCAACATCCACCTCAGAATCACAGTGAAAACTTCTCTGTGTCCGTCTGGACCCAGTTCTCTGATGGACAGCCTGAGGAGACTAAAGAAAGGAAGAAATAAGGGAAGGCCGAAAAAGGGTAAGACTGTGAAATTGTACCTCAGTAGTAGGGAACTTGCCTAGCATGTTGGAAGTCCCTGATTCTATGTCCTGCAAGCATATGGGTGATACCACAGAGAGAGGAATGCTGCCTGGAGATCAAGCAGAGAATGTCAGAGGCCCAGTGAATAGTTCGATTTATACATTTGTTAGAATATGTTTTATGGATCAAAAGTCAGGATTGGTGGTGCTTCTCACCTGGGAGGATGAGGTGAAAGGTATGCAGGTTCAAGGCTAGCCATGTCATGCAGCAAGGTCTTACAACAAAAACTAACCAATAAGGCAAATACATATACATATAGGAGACACAAAGAAAATGAGAAAGATCTTTCTCCATTTTGTGCAGATGTTAAGGAAAAAAATCAAGCAAAATTACAGGGTGGAAATATATGTCTTGAAGTCTCCCTGTTTTCTTCCAACTCTTCTTATTTTGGTGCAAATTCAGGGTACAGCCCAGGCAAGAGGACTCTTGATTCCAGCCACTCAGGCTATGAAGTGCTAAGAACTATAGGGTGTACCAAATACATTCCATTTATTTAAAAAATATTTTTCAGTATCTCTTCTTCCTGTCCTTGCCAACCATCTTATTATTGCCTCTCTTATGATTTAAGAAGTGAAGTGTTTAATCCCAGTACTCAGAGCACAGAGGTAGGCATATCTCTATGTATATAAGTCAGAGTGGTCTATAGTATGAGTTCCAAGCCTGTATAAGGACACTCCATTTCAGAAACAGAGATTGTGAACCTAGATCAAGCTTAAAGTTGTTTTTTTTTATGTCTGGTGTTTACCCATACAACTAAAGATATTCTTGAGACTGGCTTAGGAGGATTGCTTATATACTGGAAGGTCATTGTAAACAAAAGCTCAATGTTTCATCTAGGAATATGTCACAACAACTATGTTTTCACTATATGTAAAAAATGTGGTATTCTAATGACCCTCCTTGACTTGGGCCTGCATTGTAAAACTTAATCAGCAGAAATGCTGGAAGTTTGATTGGTGTTTCCATGCATATCAAATGACATCTTGTCCCCTACTAAAACAAAGAATAACAGCCCAGATCCAAGGTTGCTCCCTTACATATTACCCCTTCCACAAAGGACAGATTCTCAGGCTGGAAACTGTGGTGTCTTCCTGTAAATTATATTCAGGAGGCAGAGGCAATCTGCAATGGCAGCCTGTAATACACAGGGATTTTACGCAGGCCCTGAGAAACTATTTCATTTGAGTTGAGACTGATCTTTTTCAATTGCTTAATCTCTAAAAGTCAAACAAACAAATCATAAGTGAAAGAAAAAAAACAAAGCATTATATGAGCATAATTTTAAAAACAACAGTTGAGCAGAGACATTATCATTAATGAGAATATGTATTTAATGAGTAAGACATAGTTGTTAATAAAAGGAAGTGGCCTGATCTTTATTGTATCACCCATCCCCATTATCCAGATTAAAGGTGTGCGCCTTTATTCTTCAAATTCCTCATTTGATGTGGATCTACCTACTATTGTGACTTAAGCAATGAGTTTTCACAGGTGTGTTCTCCATTTTGGGCTTCAATTAATTCCAGATATAGTCAAGTTGACAGCCAAGAATAGCCATCACAAGTGTGTTTTGTCTCTCCTGCCCTTGATTTCATTCAGGCCCACAGTCTCAGGATGACTCCAGCAAACTTTAATGGTGGTCTTTCCCCTGTTCTTTAGATAATCCTACCTGGACACAGTCTTCTAGATCCATCTAAATGTGTGGTTGATGCATATCCTAAATCCTTTCCAAGTCTATCACTTTGATTGACAGATTCACCTTCTCAATAGCCCACACACTACATCCTCCACTGGTGGGTTCTGTGCATTAATCCGTGGAAGTGGCAGGCTTATTTTACTGGTCCTTCAGAGTGAGAGATTATTCTCATTTCCAAGGGATGCAGAATACACTCCACAGAACCAGAGTGGGAGGGGTTGGGGATAGATCCCCCTCTGTAGTGTGATGAGCGATGTTCTACCTACATGTCATCTTTCTCTACTTAGTCCTGTTTTGGAGAGTCTCTCTAAGCCTAGAGGACACAGAAATATGTACATTGATTCGATCAGCTCAGCCATTCCCACTCTGGTGTTTCTGTAAATCTGAGTCCAAAACTACTCATCTGCCAAAATAGGATAACTCAGTCATTTGGTTTTCATCCCTTGGTTTTTGTATTCCTCTGGTAGATTTTGTGCAGATGGCTAACTAGTAACATGGGTGACTGTTTACCCGGTGTGTTCAGGGTCAGGGTAGTAGGTACCCCCTACCTCTCATCTATCATTTGAAAGGTTTGTAGGTGATCCCTTCAACACCCCTTGTTTCCATAAAAGGTACTCTAAATTGTGAGTCCTGTGCTCTGTTGGGCATGCTCCTAGAGAGCAGGTGTGACTTCTCACAGAGGAACAGAGAAACTCTGGGAAGCAGGCTTAGGCTTTATGCATGAAGTTTCACATTAACGGAGAGGCACAAGGGGAGCTTACATTTTTTCCCATAGGTGGAGACATCACATGGTAACCATTCACACACAAAAGTGATTCACACATGTCTTTAACCAGGAGGGGGATGTCCTCCTACCTGAGAAAGCCACTGTTCATTAACAGAAAACAAAAGTGGCGATATCTCTCATTATCAGTGGTCTTGATTCCCCAGTGAGAAGTCACAGACTAATGAAGCAGGTTCTATCCTTCAGCTGCAGCCAGAAAACCACCTTAACAAAATGGGCAGTGGTTGCTTCACAGGAAAGCCTTGGAAATAGACATTCCAAGAAAATGGACCTAGGAAGTAAGCTGGTGTTCTCAAATTTATAGCTAATAAAATAGACTTCAATGTAACCCAATCAGAAGAAGTAAAGACACTACATACTCATCACAGCAAAAGGGATCAAAGATAAACAAAATAGGAAACAATAGGTTTCTCATAGTAAAAGGAAACCAAGATGAGACATGTATTTTAAATAGACAGAAAAACCCTAGCAAAATAGAATAATCACTAAAAGTCTTCCCACCAAAAAGCCCAGGACCACACACGTTAGGCATATTGACGTACCTGCTATTCAAAGAAAAGTTAAAGCACATCCTACTCCAATCATTTCAGAAAGTAGAAACAAAGGATCATTAACAGATTTATTTTATTAGTCCAAAATTATAAAGATAGCTAAATCACATGCAAAACTATTATGAACACTGATGCAAAACTATTCCTTATATACTTACTATCGGAATGCCATAATATTCTATGATTTTTACCATGATGAATTATGTTTTGTCCCAGATATGTAGGGATGGTTCAATGTACAAAATTCAAAAATCTAATTGAACATATGTGGATGGTTGTCTTTAATTTCCTTCAGTGGAAATACATAACCCGTCTTAGCTCTTTACTTAGAGTTGTGAAATGTGTTTTCATTCCTGGTGCATCTACATTTTTTGTCATCTGCCTGGAGAAGGCTGTTGCAGTCTCCCATCATCTTTAATCTTTGGACAATTCAGCACCAAGATACCCTACAGGATTTCCTGCCCAACAACCATAATCTTTCTTGGCTTTATTGTGGAAACTCAACCCACATTTCTGATGGTGATCGTGATCCATGAGCCCTCCTAACACTGTTATTTCCTTCTCAGCCTGTTGTTTTAAGGACATCACAAACTCAAAATGGCTTCAGAGAAGTTTGAGCTTCCATTCCATGGAATACTTGTTGTGTCTCTAGACAGAGTAAAGGGCCCCACACCACCAATCACCCTGGAACCAAAACTTCCAGACCTAAAAAATACATAAGGGCATGGGATGCGAAGCAAAGTTTTTCCTCAGGAGTTTCTAGGGGTGATAGTGAGAGGAGCTATTCCCTTTTCTACATCTTAATACCCAGACCAATGGACATGGGCTAAGGAGAAAGCTGCCTCCTGCAGAATCCTGACCCAGCGCTAGAGGCTGATGGTACTTCTTTAAACTTTCCTTGTGTCTTGAAATGTCCAGTCCATCTTTCTGTCCAGACAGCTGTGTCGCAAAGTTGGTGAACATGGGAATAACAACTGAACATATCACAACGACATACAATAAGCATAGGCACAAGCTCTCATATCAAGGCTGGGGGAGTTGACCAGAAAAAAGAAAAGGTTCCCAACATCAGACAAACAGGTCAGAGACTCCCCACAGTCCCACTCTTTAGGAGTCTCACAAAAACCCTCAAACTAAACAACCACAGTGTGCATACAGAGGATATAGTGCTGACCCAGGCATCTGTGTGATTGCCTCTTCAGTCCCTGTGAGTCCCTATGATTTTCATTTATCTGATTCTGTGAACCCCTTTACTGCCATCAGCCGCTGGAGAAAGGCTATCTGATGACAGCTGGGCAAGGCACCAGTCTCTGAGTACAGAAATTTCTTAGGTATCATTTCATTAACATTTGCGGGTGACTGTGAGGACCCTGAACAAACTTCCACAGCTAAGCAGGACTGGGCTTCTTCTAACAGAACACCACTTGAATCCACAAAGTGATTCTACAATTTTTATTCCTTTTCTATTGTAGTGTATTGGGGTAAATGTTTGTCTACATAACTGAACAAGTGTCCTCTGCAAGAGAAACAATTGCTTTTGCCCACTGAGTCATCTCTCCAGTTCCCACAAACTGAGTTTAAATGAAAAATGTCTTCATTCTCTACCCCTTCTCTTGTAAGAAAACATTCGTGTTTGATTTCTCCTTTGCTCTGAGCCCTTGATCATATGTTCTGCACAGTCCTATCCACACAGGTTTCTCCAAAGAAACCCTGTTGGGGTGTGATGGGGGCTTTAGCTAAACTGCAACCCAGTTTCCAAATCACCGGACAAAAATCAAACCAGTACAGCAACAGAGGAGATGTTGCATAGAGTCCATCAGAGTTCACCCTGGTTCCTCCTCTCTGCCATTCTGGAGCACCAAAAATAAAAACCTAGAGATAGATTTTGGGGTTCAAACCAACAACCAGAAAAGCAAAGCAGCCAAGCCACTAAAGATGTCTTTCCTGTATTAAGGCTGGGTGACTGTAGAAGAAGCAGATTATTAAGCCTCTCTCATCCCATTTTATATTACCTCTAGTGCTGGGATTTCCTAGGCTAGGATGGAAGGTGTGAGCAATAACCACCTGGACTGGTTACTGTATTGATCTTGTTTAGATTAAGGTGCCTTTAAACCCACAGAGATCCATCTAACTCTGTCTAACAAATCCTGGGATTAAAGGTGTGTGTCACCATTGCCTGACCTGTTATAGTGGCTTTAGCTTTACTTCTGGTCTTCCGGGAAGATTTATTTATCAAAATACAAATAATACACCACTACAATATTCAAGGCATTAATTAATGTATTAAAGCACTACTAAACCATGATGTCTTTCCCCAGAGTTGCTGTAATTTCTCCATGTACCCCATAGTCTACCCAGGAGTCATCGGTATCAACACTGACCACTTCTTCTGGGATACACATAGATGGTACCAGTGACAGGTTCCTGGGATTGCTTCAGACGTTTGAGAGGGGGCTCCAGTAGATTGCATTGAGCAGAAGCCAGAGAGCTGTATGCTTCAGCCACCAAGTGAGGGCATGAATCCACCATTAACGTACAGCTTGCGGTCTGAGAGACCTCGGAAGCATGAGCTGTAATGAAATCCAGTGCCTGAGTTTTCAAGTGCACTGCACTGTGGCGGTCAGCCACGATGAGAGTGTGGGCAGCATTCTCCACAGAGAGGTCCCTGCAGAGGGCCCTCTCGCACATGACCTTCAAATGCTCCAGGCCATACTTGTCAGCAGCTGCCAGCACAGCATCTGCCATGCTGTGGAGGACTGGTTCCTTCCCGGTGTAAATGAAGTCCATCATTGCCTTGAAGACTTCAGGTTTCAGGTCATGAATCTCAATGCGATTCTTTCTGCTCTCCTCCATGTCATGTTCAACCATGGCTCTGAATACTGAGAGCAAGCAACTAAGATGGCCTTGTGAGCCTGGAATTCCTGGCCAGCTACCACCAGGCAGCAGTCTGTGAAGCTTGAATTCTTCCACAGCTCTCCTAGATCATCTCCTAATGGGCCTCTGGGACTCTGGATTCTCTTCTTTGTGCTGTCATCGGGGATACTGTAGGAGTACGGGACCAGGATCCCCATGTAAAGAAGGGTGAAGTGGTCTTCAGGGAGGAGCCCCTGAGAATGGTCCAAGAGGAAATCTCAAAAGATGAACATTTTGTAAACCCTTTGGTAGACTGGCAGTAAATTAAAGTCTTTCGGGCTACTCACAGGTTCGTTTTTTTCTCCTGTAGCATTCATGATCCAAAACATGAACCGTACCATAAGGGGACTCTTTGGAGAGCTCAGCAACTCTAGGTGAACTGACAAGTAATCTGAGCTTTCTTCATCGACCCCCTTAGGGTGAACTCTCAAACACCATTTGTTGGTGCCTCCTATTGAGAAAGCTGGGCTTCTAATACTCTCCCTCATTTCCTCCAGAATAAAACAGATGTTGCGGATGGTCCACCTGCAGGTGAAATTCTGGGTGTTTAACTGTTTATAGCCCCAGTTCTTATCTATGGCATCCCATGACATTTCTCCTTGAGGTAGTTTGATGGTTAAACTTGATCCAAAATGAAAAAATATCTGTCATATGTCTCGAGCTCATCATGTCTGTAGGGACACACAAAGCCTAGAGGACAGGAAAATAACTTCAGTAATTCAATTCTGTTAACAATTCCCAGCCTACCTCTCCTGAAAGTCTGGCTCCCCTGCTACTCATCCCACAAGACAGGAGAAATCAATCAATTGGTTTTGATCTCCTAATTTTGTGTTCCTCAGATAGGAATCTATTACAGGTATGTAACTAATAACATCAGTGTCTCTTTTCTATGTGGGTGTAGGTCAGGGTGTCAGGTACCACATCCCTCCAGAGTGTCATTTGAGTGATGGTAGGCAGTCAATGCAGGACACTCATTTGTAAAAGAAATTCTTTACATTGCCAGTCTGGGTTTCCCAAGGGCATGCTCCTGGAGAGAAGAGCAGATATTCATGGGAACTTAGAGTTCCCTGTGGGTCAATACAGGATTTGTTCTTACAGAGAATTATTCTCAAACTCTAATACAGAGCTACAGTACTGAAAACAGCCTGGTATTGGCATGAGAACAGACAGGAGGATAAACAGAACCGAGTAGAAGACGCGGATATCAATTCACACATCTTTTAACACCTGATTTTTGACAAAGAAGCAAAAAATATCAAATGGAAAAAAAGAAAGCATATTTAACAAGTGGTGCTGGCATAACTGGATATCAACAAGTAGAAGAATGAAAATAGACCCATATCTAGCACCATGCAAAAATCTCAAGTCCAAATGGATCAAAGACCTCAACAAAAGCCAGCCACACTGAACCTTATAGAAGAGAAAGTGGGAAGTACACTAGAATACATTGACACAAGGAAGCACTTCCTAAATATAACCCCAGCAGCACAGACACTGAGAGAAACAATTAATAAATGGGACCTCCTCAAACTGAAAGGCTTCTGTAAAGCAAAGGACATGGTCAACAAGACAAAATGACAGCCTACAGAATGAGGAAAGATCTTCACTAACCCCACATCAGACAGCGGTCTGATCTCCAAAATATACAAAGAACTCAAGAAACTAGACACCAAAAGATCACATAATCCAATAAAAAAAATGGAGTACAGACCTAAACAGAGAATTCTCAACAGAGGAATCTAAAATGGCTGAAAGACACATAAGGACATGTTCAACATCCTTAGTCATCAGAAAAAGGCAAATCAAACCAACTCTGAGATGCCATCTTACAGCTGTAAGAATAGCCAAGATCAAAAACACCGATGACAACTTATGCCAAAAAGGGAACACTTCTGCATTGCTGGTGAGAATGCAAGCTAGTACAACCACTTTGGATGTCATTGTGGTGATTTTTCAGGAAACTAGGAAACAACCTTCCTCAAGACCCAATAATACCACTTTTGGGCATATATCCAAAGGATGCTCAATCGTGCGACAAGGCCATGTGCTCAACTATGTTCATAACAGCTTTGTCTGTCATGAGAGAACCTGGACACAACCTAAAGCTCCTCAACCAAAGAAAGTATAAGAAAAATGTGGTACATTTACACAGTGCAGTACTACACAGCAGAAAAAAAAATTACCTCTTGAAATTTACAGGAAAATGGAGGGAGCAAGAAAACATTATTTTGAGTTAAGTAACCCAGACACAGAAAGACTATTATCACTTGTACTCACTTATAGGTGACTTTTAAATGTAAAGCAAAGACAACCAGCCTACAAACGACAATCCCAGAGAACTTAGATAACAATGAGGACACTAAGATAGAATTACATAAATCTAATCTATATGGGAAGAAGAAAGTAGAAAAGACAAGATCTCCTGAGTAGATTGGGAGTACGGGGATCTTGGTGGAGGTCTGAAGGGGGAAGGAGAGAGACAGGGAGGGCAATAAAACTTATTCACAGCATACATCACCTCCCACATCAGATCTCAGAATTATCTGTCCAGATTCCAAAGTGTTTTTAGTGTAGATAGTCTAGGCTACCACAGGCTGTTCTATCACTTCATTTTTTTTAAGATTGAGTCTTAGGTCAGTAGATACCTAACTTTGCCAGTTATGTACAACTTTTGATCATAGGAGACATTTTATACACTTATGTCAAAAATGTTTTACCTGGGTTCTCCACAGTAACAGAACATATCCAGTGACTCTCTGTATGAACAAAGGAGAGTCATTATAATGACTTAGGCTGCAGTCATGCTAATCCTACAATGGCAAACTGGGAAGGAAAAGTACAAAAATCAAATTCTTACTTAATCTAGGAGGTTAGACATGTTGGCTCATCTTCAGTATATGCTGCAATTCTGAAGAATTTTCTAATAGCAGTAAAGTAATAGACTTGCTTCAAAGTGATGGCAAGCAGGCAAAGAGTAATATCTTCATTCTTCCATGTCCTTTTATAGGTTTCCAGAAGGCAGAAGATACTGCCCAATTAAAGATGTGGCTAGGAACCTCAAGACTCAAGATATGAATTAAAGGTACATGTCTTCAGGCTGGGAGATCTGGATTAAATGTTTGTGTCTTTCTAACATCTGTGTTTGAAGTGATCTACCCACTTACACTTAATGAAAGCCTTTCTCACAGATGTACCCTCTACTTTAGGATTTTAGTTAATTCCAGGTGTGGTAAGGTGGGAAGCAAGAATATCCATCACAGGTGCATTTTGATTATGGGAGTTGATCTTCCATAAATAAAGGAATGGTGTCCATTCCTACACGGCTGTTATTACTTTTGCCATGTGGTTATTAGAAGTCCCTTATAATATGATCTGGAAAGAGGTGCTTTTTTATCCTGTCAGGAGCCTCAGTGTTCACAACATGGAGGTCAGTATGGTAGATCATGTATGGCGGCTGACACCAGAGCAACCAGGATCCTCTGAATGTGACTGTCTTCTCTTGGCTTTTATTCCATCTGGACTCACAGTCCCCGGTATGCCTCCACCAATATTATTGGTTGCCTATTCCTTTCCAACTCAAATAATCCTGATTGAAAGCAGTCTTCCTGATCCACTTTAGGGTTGTCCTATGAGACAATCTTAAATACTTCCCAATTGCTTCATGCTGCATGCCAAGGTTCAGCTTCTCAATGCCTCATAACTTTCATCCTCACTGGTGAGTTCTGTCCTCTTTAAACTTTGAACTTCCATGTTACTCTTCAAGGCTTTAGAAGTGACAGAGTATTCTGGCTTCCAAAGGGTGCAGAATATATTCAGGATTTACCTAAGAAGGGTTTTTTGAGGCAGTTTCCTTTGTAATGAAATCTGTAAATTTCTCCCCAGATCTACCATCTCTATCCAAACCAGCATGTTTGCAAGGACTCTTTAAGCCTAGAAAACATGACAATAACTTCAGTTATTTAATCAACTCAACAATTCCCAGGCTAGCTCTCTTGAAATTCTCTCTCCATGGTAACTCCTCCCTCACAACAGGATAAATCAATTGACTGATTTTGATCTCTGAGGTTTTGGTTCCTCAGTTAGGAATCTATTACAGTTGGCTAACTAGGAGCATCAGTGACTCTTCTCTATGTAGGTTTAGAGTCTGATGGCAGGTACCTGTGTGTTTGGTAATGAAAGTTGACAATTAATACAGGACCCCAAATTTGCAAAAACAAACTGTTTACATTTTAGCCCAGAGCTCCCATGAGCATGCTGCAACTTCTCATGGGGGACCTAAAACTGCCATGGAGCTGAAGTACAGGATCTGTTCACATAGTTTCTTGTCCCCGGAATGGGGTAGGTGGTGCTTTTACTTCGGGTAGATGATTCTCAGGTGGATATTGCACAGTCAAATGATTCAGGTCTGGATCAGGTGGATACACAAGTCTTAATCAGCACTAGTGTCCTCATGCATGATAAAGCTACTGCTCATTACAGGAAAATCAATGCTGCCTGGAGATCATAAAGAGGATGGCAGAGGCCCACTGGATATTTGGATTTATTTATTAATTAGAGCATTCCTTAGGCGTCAAGAGGAAGTAATGGTAGTGCTCATGTATAACCTGGGAGGATGAGGTGAGTGGGATGTAGGATCAGGGCAAGTCCAGTCATCCAGGAAGGTCTTACAACAAACATATATATATATATGTATATATATGTATGTATATATATAGAGAGAGAGACAGAGACAGAGAGGCAGAGAGAGACAGAAAGAGACAGAGACACTGAGACAATGGGAATGATCTGTCTCTGCTTTGGGTATCATGCAAACTTCTAGGGTTCAGATAGCTCCCTGAAGTTTTCTTCCAACTCTTCCTGTTGTGGTTCAACTCATTATTCAGCCCAGGCCAGAGGACTCCTGATTCCATTCCCTTAGTCTGTGACATGCTAGGGTCCATAGGTCATACTACATATATTCCATTCATTTAAAAAATATTTTTATCTCTTCTTTCTGTCATAGCTAGTCATCTTATTATTGTCTCTCTCCTGATTTAAGAAGTCAAGTTTTAATCCCAAGTCTAAGAAGGCAGAGGTAGGCAGATATCTCTGTTTTTGAGTCAGCCTGGAATATAGAGTGAATTCAAAGACAGCCTAGGCTGTGTAAGAACACTTCATTTCAAAATCAAAAAGAGAGCAACAATCAAGCTGAAAGTTGTTTTTCATTATGTCTGTGGTGGTTCATCCCTTCAGCTCAAGATAACCTCGAGACTTGTTCAGGACGATTGCTTATACACAGGAAGATAAATGTGAACAATAATTCAATATTCCATCTAGGACTATATAAAAACAATTATGTGTTCTCTATATGTAATAAACATGATATCTTATCTGCCCTTACTTGAATCATGCCTACATTGGGAAACTGAGGCAGCAGAAATGCAATGAAACAACAACAAGAAAACCTTGGGCAAGATAGTTTTGGCACAGAACTCTATCTGCTATTCAAGCAAGAGTTAATGCCCAACTCTGTCAATTTATTCCAGAAATAGAAACAAAGGATCATTTCCTAAATTATTTTAAGAGTGCTAAATTACACTGATATCTAAATCACAGAACAATTCCATTATAAACATTGGTGCAGAAACTCTCATTAAATAATTGCTAACTGAATCACAGAATATTCAAAGATAATTTATCACATTGAACTAGTCTTTTGTCTCAGATATATAGGGATGGTCCAATATACAAAAATGTAAAAATAAACTTGACCATATAAATTGCTGAATGACCAAATCACAGAAAGACATAAACTACATAATCATATTACTAAATGCAGGAAGAACATTTTTCAAAATTCAGTACCAATGATGAGAAAATCCAAGGGGAGATTGGAACACAAATGGCATACATAAAAAAAAATAATGACAGTTTAAAACAATCCACAGTCAATATCAACTGAAATAGAGAGAAACTCTAACAATTCTCCTAAAACACTGATGAATACAGGGTTTTCACTCTCTCTTTATACAAACAAGAAAATAAATCTTTATTAGTATCACAGAATACTAGAGGCAATTTAGGTAATTTAGGATTAAAGGTGCATGACTTTAGGCCTGAAAATCTGGATCAAATGTTTGTGTCTTTCTATCTCCAAAGTCCATATTGGAAGTGACTCTACCTACTTCAACTAAACATTTGTCACAGTTGTGCTTTCCATTTTAGAATTTTAGTTAATCAGGTGTGATCTAGTTGGGAACCAGTACAACTGTGATAATTGGAGTTGGCTCACTGGGGTTCATCTTCCATAAACAAAGAGATCATGTGTTGTAGGAGGCTGCTCGTTTGTTCCCAGCTGCTCAGCCCCAAATAACCACACAGAAACTATACTTATTAATTCAGAGCTTGGCCCATTAGTTCTAGCTTCTTATTGGATAACTCTTATATCTTAATTTAACCCATTTCTAGTAATCTGTGTATTGCCACATGGCTGTGGCTTACCTGGTAAAATTCTCAGCATCTTTCTCTATCAGTGCTACATGGCTTTTCCCTGACTCTGCCTCCTTTCTCCCAGCATTCAGTTTAGTTTTCCTCACCTATTTAAGTTCTGCCCTATCAACAGGCAGTTTCTTTATTCACCAGTGGTATTCACAGCATACAGAGGGGATTCCCAATAGATTAAAGTAAAAACTGAAATCAGAAATGGTGAGATCTATAGTGTTGGTGGAAGCTGCTTGTATGTTCCCAGCTGCTCGGACCCAAAATAATCACACAGAAAAAATATATTATTTGCAATACTGTTTGGCCAATAGCTTAAGTGTATTTCTAGCTAGCTCCTATATCCTAAACTAGCCAGTCTCCATTAATCTGTGTATCACTGTGAGGTCATGGCCTACCGATAACGTTTTGGTGGGTTCTGGCAGAGACATCTGTGTCATGTAGCAGCTACATGACTTCTCTCTGACTCTGCCTACTCTCTCTCTACATCTCTATTTGAATTTCCTGCCTGGTGTTACTCTGTTAAAACATTGGCTGAAAATGGTTTTATTTGTTAATCAATAAAAGCAACACATATACAGAAGGACTTCCAATAGCACTACAATTTCTTATAGTGTTCAGGAATATTTTAGCTATCCAATGTCTTTTGTATTTCCATATGAAGATGTGAAAGGACTTTAAGAGTTATGTAAAGAATTGCGTTGAACATTGAAGCAAAGTGCATGAATCTGTAGATTGCTCTTTTAGAATGCCCATTTTTATCCATAAGCATGGGAGATCTTCCCATTTTCTGATGTCTTCTTCAATTTCTTCCTCAAACAAATGAAATTTTTATCATAAAATCTTTTCATTTGCTTTATTAGTTACTCCCAAGATTGTTTAAATTATTAGAGGCTATTCTGAAATTTTTTCTCTGATTTCTTTCCCAGTTTGTCTCTCATTTGTTTATTTGAGGACTGCTAGCTTTTTACTGTTATTTTCTTACTGCAAATGGATTCTTCTCTCAAACAATACATCTTAAACAGAGTTTTCAGCCCCTAGATTTGTGTCAAGCTAATTTTCTGGAATTTTAGATCAGCTATCAGAATTTCCTTCTGCTGGAAGCCTATTTAAGGACATGGAAGAAGGAAGCTGTTGATCTCTGCTGCTTACACTCATCTTGCAGCAAGTCCATTCCTTCACTGGCATTAGAGAATTCTCCTTGTAATTTCTGTCTTTATTGAAGACCAGGCAACATGTCTAACCTCCTGGACTAAGTGCATACTGGATTGTTGGATGTGACCTTCACTGCTAGCCACTGTGGGATGTCATGCTGTTAGGAGTGCAGTACTAAATAATTCACATAAATCCCCTTTATTCAAATAAAGAGAGATTCACTGCATATGTTCTGTTACTATAGAGAACCCGGGAGCAATATTTTTAGATAAGAGTGTATAAAATGTTCCAAACTTTAAAAAATAATGTATAATTGCCAAAACTATTTACCTATTCACAAAACTAGTTACCTAAGATTCAATCTAGAAAACAAATTGAATGATTTAATACTCCCTAATAGTAGCGTTGGCTGTCTTCTGTAAAACTAATATTGAAATCTGGAGTGAAAATTTCAAGAAATACAGTTGTTGCTACATAGAAGAGGTAACAGATAAGAAACATAAATCAAAAATCTATACCCTGTTTCTTATTGTGTTTCATAGGGTGAAGAGAAAACAAATTCTAGTTCTTCATTTGGGATCCAGTTTAACCTTTAAACCACCCCCATGAGAAATGTCAGAGGGCAGGACAGCCCAGAGCTGGGACTACACACAAATACTGTCCAGAATTTATCCTACAGGTGGACCATTAGTAACTTCCATTTTTTTCCTTTAGGAAATGTGGGACAGCATTAGAAACCTGACTTTCTCAACAGGAGACAATGACAAATGGTGTCTAAGAGTACACTCCAACAGGATCAAGGAGGAAACCACAGATTACCTGTCAGCTTACCTAGTGTTGCTCAGCTGTTTAAAGAGTCACATTTGGGTAACATTCCAGTTCTGGATTGCAAGCACCTAAGGAGAAAAAAACCCAAATCACGAGGAGCCCAAGAGTATTCAGTTTCCTGCCAGATTACAACCTGCGATGCAAAAGGTTCATCCCTCAAGATTTCATCTTCTCCCATGCATATCAGATTCTTCCTGAAGATGAGTTCACCCTCATCTGCAAGGTGAACATGGTCAATGATTCATTCAAGATCTCTAACCAGAAAATGAAGCAAACGTTCCAGGTTGCCAGGTTCACATTGGCAGCTGAGCTAGGGGAGTTGTGGAAATATTCCTGCTTCACAGACTGCTGCTTGAAGGCAGCTGGACAGGAATTCCGGGCTCTCAAGACCATCTTAACAGCTTGTTCTTCAATTTAACAGCTATGTTTAAACAGGAAATAGAGGAGAACAAAAAGAACTTCATTGACATGGAGTAGCAATTCTTCAAGGCGATGATGGTGTTCATATACATTGGGAAGGAACCAGACATCCACAGTGTGGCAGACGCTGTGCTGGCAGCTGCTGACAAGGATGGACTGGAGCGTTTGAAGGTCATGTGCGAGAGTGCCCTCTGCAGGGACCACTCTGTGGAGAATGCTGCCCACAGTCTTCCTGGCTGACCATCACAGCACATGGCAGCTGAAAACTCAGGCAGTGAATTTCATTATAGTTCATGCTGCCAAGTTGTCTGAGACCTCGAGCTGGAGGACAATGATGAATTCATGTCCCGCACTTGGGGGCTGAAGAATACAGCTTGCCAGCTTCTGCACAGGGTCTTTTTCTGGACTCCCTTCTCAAATACCTGAGGCAATTCTAATGACCTGATCAGTAGTGACCTACAGGTATCTTCCTGAAGTAGCTGTCAATGCTGTTATCAATGAAACCTGGGTACACCATGGGCTGTGGAACATTTACAATGAAGTTGGGGAAAGCTCAGGATTTAACAGAGTTAAAATGAGTTGGAATGGCAGGTGTGGCCAGGGAGGGAGGTAAGGCTGGAGTCTGGAATATTCTACCCAACATCCACCCTGTTGCTCTGCTGATTTGAATTTTGTCCAATTAGTCAGAAACTGGGATTCAGTTTAGTTAATGCCCCAAACACATACAACAGGGTGTTTTTTTTTTTTGAGTATCCTGTTTGAATTGGACTGAGAAGAACATACAATAAAGGAAGGGCATAGAGCAATGGAGAAAACAAATATGAATGATTGCTTGCAGTATAAGGGGAAGAAAATAAAGTCGGGTTTCCTCCAAACTCAGTTTGAGGGGACTGGAGAGATGATTTAGCTGACAAAGCAATTGTTACTCTTGCAGAGAACCTGTCTTCAGGTCCCAGAACACCAGGAACCTTTTTACCATCTCTAACTGGTGATCCAGAGAATCTGTTGTCTTCCTCTTGTCTCCACAGGCATATCCAGCTCTGTAGACAAAATTTTAAATGAAAAATGTAAAACAAATGCAAATTGTAAATCAGTTAGTGGATTCCAGTGGTGTTTCTGTTTGAGGAAGCCCATTTTAGTCCATGCAGCCTGCTCAGCTGTTAGTACAGAGTCCTCAGTGTCACACATACACAAAGTCAGTGAAGTGAGACCTAATGAAAGTCTGTTTCCTCACATACTGGTGCCGACTCCAGTCAGCATGATGGAGTACATGGAGATGATGGGAGCAGATACTGAGAGCCACAGCCAAATATTAGGTAGAGCTCTGGGGACCCTAAGGAAGAGGGGAGGAAGGATTGTAGGAGCCAAAGGGATCAAAGACAACAGGAGAACACAGACCACAGAAACAACAAGCAGGTCTCATAGAGGCTCACAGAGACTGAAAACACTAGTCACAGAACCTGCAAGGGTTTATACCATGTCTTTTGTGTACATACTGTGATCTCCAAACAGTGGGTATGTCTGGTGTCTCTGATTTGTGGCTTCCTGGTCTGTGCTGCCAACATGAACTCTGGTTACTTTGGGGGGTTGATGCCTGTTACCAAATTTGGCTCCGGCTGCTTGTGTGCACACTCAGGGTTGGGAGGAAAGTAGCTAAGACCATGCCTATATCTCAGTGCTCCCTGCCTGGGCATGCAACAGAATCAGGTCTACTAGGTGTGTACAAGCAGGAGGGCATGGTAGATTCCTACCACCATACACAGAGATATTTCCAAGCCATGCAGTGTTCCATATGGCAGATTTAGCTTCTACTAAAAAAAGGTTTATAAGCTGTGCATTGCTACCCAGAGTTTAGGTGATGAGGCTCCTACCTGTCTCTCTTAGAGCCTATGGTGAACTACCTGTACCGTATTTAAAGACTAAGAGAGGTGGATCCAGCCCCCTGGCCTTTGAGAAATGACTGCTGCACTTGCCTAAAGGAGAAATGGTCTTTTGGGTTTCCTGCTTCATGAAAGAAGAGAACACGTCTGCTAGACATTCTGCAGGAAACAGAAGAAAGTGACTGACAAACTACCGATATAGGCAGAACTGTCTTTGAAATTTCCTGCTTTATGGAAAAGTCTGCTGCATACTATGGGCCTGTAGGATGAAGATGGGTGCCTTATGAGTACAGAAATACTTTGGGTGACTGTCCAGGCAGCAAGATGTCTCTGTCAATTCTAGAGTTTTAGAAGTTGCTTATAATGCACTTCCTGTCTACTTAGGTAATATTATATCCTTCTGGAGTCTTTGATGGAGTTGAAGAATAGTTAGTTATAGTTATAGCTTTCCTTAGTTATGTTAAAATATAAAATAGATATAAATCTTATAATTGTATCTCTTGCTTGATACCTGTCTTGTTTTATGTAATTTTACCATGTTAAAGTTAAAACCTTCCTTTTTATTTAAACAGAAAAGGGGAGGTGACGTGGGATACCGTCTGTATGCTGTGAATACCATTGGTGAATAAAAAAATATCCTGGCCTGTGATAGGGCAAAAGAGTAGAGCTAGGAAGGGAAAACTAAACTAAATACTGGGAGAAAGGAGGTGGAGTGAAGGAGAAAACATGGAGCTGCCACCAGAGACAGACATGCTGGAACCTTGCTGGTAGGCCACGAGCCTCATGGTAAAATATAAAGCAAGGGAGATAGGTTAATTCTCAATGTAAGCATTAGCAATACACTTAAATGATTGGCCAAGAAGTGATTTAATTAATACAGTCTCTGTTTGGTTATTCTGGGAGTCTGGGCAGCCAAAAAGCAAAGAAGCAGTCTCCTTACTTTAGCCCTTATGAGGCTTCCTTACCACCTATATGATTCTCACCTCTGTGGATGAGCTATCATTTCTCTGTCTCAAGAGGTTTCTCCTTTACAAATCAAATCTTTATTAATAGTATCTGTAGCTTTTCTCCTCCTGTGGAAACAAGAGTGAAACCCTTTCCACAATGAAGCCCATCTCCTTGTTTCCATTGTGAGTTCAAAACAGTCTTCAAATACACTGGCTGATTTAATTCAGAAGTCTTTTCTATTATCCAATATTTTTTCTCCTGCCATTGTTACTTTCTGATTAGCATTAAGAAAATTCAAAATTAATAAAGCATTATGTAATTTATTTCTGGGGGTATTTTCCATCCCTTTCTGCTTGTTTAGCATATCTTTTATAGTTCAATTTGATCTTTATATAACTGCTTGACCTGTAGAATTGCTTGGTATAGCTGTAATAATCTTTATATTATAATAAGCAAAAAACTGTTGTATTTTCTTAGACACATATGCTGCATCATTATCAGTCATTATTTATGCATGTTTACCAATGATGTTCACAACTTCTAATAAATGCATGAGTACTGGATCATCTTTTTCTGAGTTCAAGGAAGTTGCCAACTGAAAACATGAATAAATGTCAATGGTGTGATTATATATTTTAATTTTCCATATTCAATAAAGTGGAACACATGCAGCTGCCACATTTCTTTTCTTTGAGAAACCTTTGGGTTACTCCCCTCATGTAATGGTATTTGGTTATAGAAAGAGCAAGTAGGACATCCCTTTATAATCTTCTTACCTTCTTGGGATGTAATAGAAATCTCTTTCTTTAAACCTTTGCTATTGATGTGATGTTTCTTATGAAAATCTGAAGCCCTAAGCACACTTACAATCACTAATTGGTCAATTTCTGCATTGCTTTGTGCTAGAGGACTGACAGACCTGTATGGGATTCGTTTCCATATGTGCTATGTATATGGGTCAAAGCCTATTCATGTATATATCTCAAATCTGAATAAATAATGAAGTTAATTCTATAATATCTGGTATAGTTTCAGCAGTTATGTGAGACATCTCTTTCTACATATTGCAAATCAGTAACTATATTGAGAGGTTCTTTAAGAACCTTAGGTACCTTGAAAATAGCTTATAACTCTTTATTTGAACAGAATTATAAGGAATCTTTTCCACCTTACTTAAATCTTCTGATTTGTAACCTGCCTTTCCTGATTTGTTTGCATCATTATAAAATATACGGGGTTTAGTTATTGGTGTGTCATGTACAATTCAATGAAGAATCCAAGTAGTTCTCTTTATATGGCTAATTCTATCACTTTTGGGATAATTGCTATTAATCTTGCAAAAAAATAGCACAAGCTCTTGGGATTCATTGTTTTCCCATAATTTTTTTTATTTTCGTCAGTAGGAAATGGCACTATAATCTGTGGTGGGTGTATTCCTGCGGTTGAGAAGTCTCAATATTCCTTTTATAATTAATTTAGAGACTTTATTCATATATGTTTAAAATGTTTTACTTAATTTATGTGGTAAAAGTTTTATTATAAGACAAAATCTTGCCTCTGCTTTAAAATTTCTGTAGGGGAAATTATGGAATGCAATATAACTGGGATGCAATTAAGATTTAGATTTATCCCATCCACATGTGCCTCCTGTAATTTCTCCTCAAGGACAGTTAATTCTTTCTCAGCTTCAGTTGTTAATTCCCTTGGACTACTGGAGATTTTTTCACCATCTAAGGTTTTGGTCAAATGAATTATTACATCAGGGTTATATAAATAACTGATGGTATAATGGAAATGTCTGCTAACAATCTTTCACAGTCATTAAGAGCCCACAATTGGTCTCTTTTAATTTGTGCTCTTTGTGATCTAATTTTCTGTAAACCTATTTTATAATCAGAATAATTGAATGAATGTCCTCTCTGTATTTTTTCAGGAGCAATTTTTAATCTCAATTTAGGCAAAATTTTCTTTACTTCTTCAAGCATTCTTTCTAAAGCATCTGCATTAGAATCAGATAACAAAATGTCATCCACATAATGGTGAACTATACATTTAGGAAATTGTTTACATATTATTTCATATTACATATTCCATTGAGTGAGTTACAGAGTATTGGCAGAGGGTGGGCCTATCGAGCATTTCCTGTTTCAGTATTGGTATCTCTTAGTAGGCTGAGAATTATTATAAGTATGCACTGTGAAGTCAAGTTTTTTTCTATCCTTTTCTTATAAGGGTATAGTGAAGAAAACATCTTTTAAATCAATAGGTATAAGAGACCATCCTTTTGATAATAGAGGAAGCGAGGAATTCCATATTGTAGAAGGGCCATAGGTTAAATTACATTCTTGACAACACTTAGATCTGTCACCTTTCTTCATTTTACAATTTTTTTCCTAACAACAAATACAGATGTCAAAGGCCTGGTCAATTCTTCAGTATAATGAGCATCTAGTTGCTTCTATACCAGCTATTCTAAAGCCTACAGTTTGTCTTCTGTTAATTGTCATTGTTTAACCCATATTGGTTTCTCAGCTAACCATTTTAGAGACAGATCCATCAGTACCCCTGAAGGTTTGCTGATTGCTTTATATTTTTGTACATTCTGAATTGTTGGTGACCTTTGTTTATAATACCTTATAATATCCTTCCCAGAAATATAAGTGTTTTGGATTGCAGGAACGTTAATTTGGATATTCCATTTCTGAAACAGATCACAACTCCTTAAATTCCGTGCAATATTAGCTATATATGGCCTTAGCCTTCCTTTCTGGCCTTCTGAGCCTATGCATTCAATTCACTTCGTGCTTTGTTTCACTTGAGATAGGGTTCCAGTTCCTAGGAATTGAGGGTCTGCCTCTTGAAGAGGCCAATTTGCATGCTAAGTTTCTGGAGTAATGATACTCATGTGTGTACTAGTGTCTAATAATCCCTCAATTGATGGAGGAAGGTCTTTGGTTAAAAAATAAAGAAACTGCCTTGGCCCATTTTATTGGTTAGAACATAGGTGGGAGGAGTAAAACAGAACAGAATGCTGGGAGGAAGAGGAAGTGAGCTCAGTCTCGACAGCTCTGCTCTCTGGAGAGAGACACCATGCCCCGCTCCCAGGCAGGCACATGCAATGAAGCTTTGACCCAGGATGGATGTAGGCTAGAAACTCCCTGGTAAGTGCACCTAGCGGTGCTATGCAGATGATTAGAAATGGGCTAAATTAATATGTGAGAATTAGCCTAGAAGAGGCTAGATAGAAATGGGCCAAGCAGTGTTTAAATGAATACAGTTTGTGTGTTGTTATTTTGGGCATAAGCTAACAGGCGGCAGGGGTGCTGGGGACGCAGCCCCACCGCTCCCATTACTACACTCAATTACAATGTTATTTATATCCACTCTTAGTTTTGGTCTTTGATCATTTGTAGACATCTGCCAAAATATACATTTCCTATTTTCTACTGGAGTTTTTTGATTAATCCTTCATGTCTATTCCATCATTGAGAATAGTATGGTTTTTTACAATAGTCACTGGACATTTTAATTTTCCTGGTGAGACCATTTCTCTAAAGTGACTTAGAATAACCCCACCATGTTTGACATAGGGGCCTGTGAGAGGTCCCCTCTGGGACTTTCCTAGTGGTATCAGGTTGACATGTCTGTCTTTTGTCAATCTAAATCATTTGTCCAATGCCTGCCTTTGCCACATGTCCTATTCATTCCAGAAGGCTGAGACCACCTATTCTTGTCATTCCCAGAGGAGATATTATTCCTAAGAATTCCCTCTACAATTCCTTTTCTGATGTCTTATTCTACTACATTTAAAACATTTGACATTTGAAGGTTTCCTCATACCTCTGGAAATTGCTTCTACTACAAGTCTCAGTGTGGTAGTCAAATATCTAAACATTCATTGTATTCAGGGTCTGTTCATCCATTGGTTTTTATCTAACCTTTAAAGCTTCAAATATCTTTTTACATTCTAAGCTGGCATTTTCAAAAGCCATAATAAGTACATAACTAGCTTCTGGGTCTCTTACTCCTACTTGTACAGCCTTAGTCATCTGTGTAAAAAGTCATTAAAGTTTCTCTCTGGCCCTGTTTAACCTTCATATATGATTCATTTCTCTTCATGAATCTTGTGTCAAGAATTTAAATTGGATGTGTTACATAGGGACAAGATGTGTTCACCACAGAGAGCCTGGTCCTGAGGATCAGAGTAGTGTCCCTTGCTATGATTTTATATTTGGAAACCTCAAATCCTTTTGTGTTTCTTTTGGTTTTAAAACATTTCCCTCTTCTCATCAATAGCATTTCCATAGCAGTAGGGGTCTGTTTTCTAAGACCACTGAGTTTAATTAAAGCCAATTCTGTGGGATAGCCTTATTGCTTGAAGCCCGCCTTTCACAATTTTCCCAATAAATGGTAAATTTAGGCTATAAGATACTATTGCTTGGTTAATTTCTTTTAGATCAATCATGCATATAGGTAGCCATGTATATTTATTGCCTACTTTATACTATTTCCTGTCCTTTTACTTTTGATCCCTGATCATCAGTTTCTATAATTTCTTCAATCTTTTCAAATCTCTTTACCACTGCCTTTAATAAAGTCTTAATCTCCTGTTTAGTGTTCCATTCTTATGTCCTCACTGATGATTTCAAGGCATGAAATTTTCCATTTTTTTATTCCCTTGCTCCTACCCTCTCCTGTATATATCCTTCTATTTATCCTCTCTGCCCACCAACTCTGCCTATTTCTCTCCTGCCTCAATATTAACTGTTCAGTTCTATATTAGACAATCATATGTTTTATGATATGCACAGTAACGCAGCTTTACTGAGTTAAAAATACAACATAGACAAATGTAACACATTTTAAATTAATATTCTACAAGAGCCATGGATAACTAAAACATTTCTAAAAAAGAAAAGAGCCCCATTATGTCTCATCATTCCTGATTTCAAATTGTACTTCAAAACTATAATAAAAGTAATAAAAGAGCATGGTATTGGCAGGATAGAATGGAAGACTCTGACATCAATCTATACTTAGAAACCACACAGGTCTCAAACACTGTGCTGTGACCTGGTTCCATGGTGCAGTCTGTGCCCTGACTGTTGCTGAGCCCTATGTCTGGGTGCATGGCAGTACTAAAGCCAGAATCTTTGCCCAAACACGACACATTGGACAGTGAGCAACACTAAGTAAACTGACAGGCAGTCTGTGCTTTCTTCATTGACCTGGTCTGCCATACTCGAAGAGTATTTCTGTTTGCCATTGCCAGATATCCCGTAGCTCTGCAAAAATGGGTTCTCCAGGTAGAGTGTACACATACACCTAAC
Organism: Microtus ochrogaster; assembly: GCF_000317375.1. Classification (NCBI taxonomy): domain Eukaryota; kingdom Metazoa; phylum Chordata; class Mammalia; order Rodentia; family Cricetidae; genus Microtus; species Microtus ochrogaster. The sequence continues at coordinate 6,325,724 of NW_004949114.1, forward strand.
ATGGATAGTCCATTAGATCTGTCAGCTGTTTATTTACTGTATAATACTTGTGAGCTCACAACAGTCCCGGATATCTCTCCAAATTGAGACTAGGGAGGAAACCCATTTTGGCAGAAAATAACATTTACTGAAAGATTCTAAATGCATTTGTAAGCCCCCCTCAACCCTAAGACATTTTTCTAAAACCTCACACTAACTCTATCTTGGAAAAGGAACAGTCACACACACACAAACACACACACACACACACACACACACACACACACACACAGTGGACTGTTTATCCTCCTGTGTCCTTATAAATAACCACATGCTGGACTGCTCATCTTCCTGTGTCCTTGTGAATAATCTTCAAACGTAACTCCATTTTGGGAATTGAGACAGATACAACCCACAGATGTTGACTCAGTTCCTGATGTATTGATTTAGTCACTGAACCAAAGGTCGGGATGGACCACAGATGCTCTCCCTTATCACCTGACAGCGCAGCTATTCTCCTACCCTGGAATAGACCAATCACTACTAGTAACCCTTTGAATAAGCCAATCCAATAAGTTGGAAAACAACCTTCAGGTCCTCCCCTTGTGTCTGTGGTTTTTCGCTTTAAAAGATGGGCTGTAACAGCTATCAATATCCTTCATATCCCAAACCTGAAGGACCGTGTCATGACAGAATAAAAGTCCTCTTGCTTTTGCATCAATTTGTGGTTATGTGAATGGTGTCTGGAGCAACTCTTCCCTGATGTTTGGACATCTAGTCCAACATTTTGGTGCGTTGTCCGGGAACTGAGTTGCTTCTGGACCCATTCCAGGCCCAGTTGGAGGTAATATTGAGTGCTCTTATTGTCTTTGTTTGTCTGTCTGCTTTGTTTCTGTGATTATTGTAGTCTGTGTTTGTTGGTATTCTGATTCTGTAGTGCTGTGCAGTGCAGCTTCTGAAATTGTACCTACATAGGGCCAGTATCTGTACTGGAGGATGCTCCAGTAATCTGTAAATCTGGAGGATGCTCCAGTATCCAAAGGCTCTAAGAGTGACCAAGTCACTCCTCTAGTTCCCAGGAGGCACAGCTTTTTGACACTCACCTCCTCTGAATCTGTAGTGCTGAGCAGCTTCTGATTTTGAGTTTGGTTTTGCCTTTTCATGTCTTTGGTTTTATGTTGTGTCTTTGTTTTTGTATAACTGTTTGTACTTGAGTCTAACTCTGGTACCATGGGGCAGTAAGTAACCACCTCTCTGACCCTAACTCTAACTTTAGAGAAAAACTGCAGACAGATCTATGAAAATTGAAAGTAATGTTGGCAAGCTGTCTGATTCCCGGAATGGCCCACTTTTGAAGTGGGCTGGTCACAGGGCGGGACGCTCAATCTAGATACTATTTTGCAGGTTAAAGAAAAAGTCTTCCAGCCTGACCCTTATGGCCACCTGGACCAGGTTCTCTATATTGTCACCTGGGAGAGCTTGTCCAGAGAACCCCCCTACTCTGGGTCAAACCATTTCATTACAGAGCACAGTGCAGGCTCCAAGGCTGGCTTCCCTCTGACTTTGATAACAGCTGTCTGCCCCTCCTCCATCTCTTTTCCCGTGCAGGAGGCACACATGCCAGTGGGGTCCAAGCTGGTGCTAATTCCTTCCCACAGGACCCAGTAAGCCTGGAAACGAGGAGTAGGCCATTTCTCTGATGTCAAATACCCTATTAGAAAGCACAAGCACCGTAAAGAGCCTGGACCTCTTCATTTTGGCAGCCAGGACTGAGTATGACAGCAGATATAGAGATTGCAAGTAAGTATCCCTGTGGCTTTTGGTAAAAGGCGAATGTGGATTCAGGAGCAACAGGTGGTAGGGCAAGCCAACATCAGAAGGGCCTCCCAGCCCTGATAGCATCTCTCTTCTAGGGATGCTCTGTTCCAGGCATCACATGCTGTGTCCAGGGTAAAGCTTCTGGTTTAAAAATTGGGGAAAGTTAAGCTGAGTCACTTTGAAAGAATGTGCTTAGAAAAAACTACAGATTGTTGGTTTCTATATTTCTTACTATGCAGTGTGTGCAGAAAAAATTAAATTCCCAACTCTGTTTAGATGGATACAGGAATACACTGTCTTCAAGAACTATCACTGTAGGAGCCCTGGCCCTGGAACAGGGCCATGTAAACAGCCCAGCTGAGCTTCTAAGTCGCCCATGTGCCCATGTTTAGATCTAAATTTGACACTTGATTGCTCTCAATACTTGTGATGAGGTGGGGGCCCTTAGTTGCCCCACATGGCAAAGATCTGCTGAAGCCTCTCACTCCACTACAATGGCAAAGGGGGTGTTACTGAGTGATGAAATTAAGTTAAAATGACCCTTTTGACTCTTTATAATGTTTATGGTTATTTAAAAACATGGCAAAGATTTTCAATTTACTATTGATATAAAAGAGGTACATTTTGGGTTGTTTTCAGATTCTGTCTATGATAAAATAATTCTGCTATGTAAAGTAGGTCCAAAAGGAATATTGCTGAGTTTTAAGGTAATATGTTGCCTAATTCTAAAAATTTACCATACTAATGTTTAAAGTAGCTGTATCAGTTTGCATTTTTACCAAAAATGGAGGGTTTTTATTCCATATTCTCTTAAGCATAAATTGCCAAACAATATATTTAATCTTGGTCATTTTTACAGGAATAAGATAAAATCTCAGAGTTGTTTGATTTGCATTTCCTCAGTGATTAAGGATGTTGTATTTAAGCAAATTTTAAATATCTTTCAGTCATTTTAAGTTCATCTGTTGAGAGTTTACAGTTTAGGTCCGTAACATAATTTTATTGGATTATTTGTTCTTATGAGGACTAAGTTCCTAAGTTCCTTATATGTTTTTATGATACCTTCCCATTCTACAGGCTGATATTATGTTCTGTTGATTATATCCTTTGCTATAGAAAAAGCGTCTCAGTTCTGGAGATCTTATTTATTGATTGTTTCTCTCAATGTCTATGCCACTGAGGCTGAGTTTGAAAATGTATTTAAAACTTTTTCTTTTATGAGGTTCAGTATTGTTGGTTTTATGTTAAGGTCTTTGATTTGTTTGGATTTCAGTTTTATGAATAGAGATAAATATGGATCTATTTTCATTCTTCTATGTCTAATTAATTCTTTTTTCTAATTAATTCTTAAAAGGAGAAACTGACAGTCAAAATGCTGGGCTCATGGCAAACCTCAGGGACAAGGCACCCCACTACTTCAACCAAGGTAAAAGAGGTTCTCCAGGGGACAGTTAAAATCCATGTTCCTTAAATGTTTAATGGAGGTTTACAGGAATTTTACCCAACCTCTGAAGGTCAGCAAGCAGCGATAGCCATGGCCTTCATAGGACAGTCAGCATCAGATATAAGAAAAAAAGTTACAGCAAGTAATAGGTTGTAAGATTATAACTTTCAGAATATGGGGGGACATAGAAAGTGTTAAATGAGAGACAGAGAAAGTGAAGCAAAAGAGAGAGAGGCAGGAAGTGAAAGAAAGAGAAAGGCAGGAGGCAGAGGAAAGAGAAAACTGGAGGGATCACAGACAAGAATGAAATTTGACTAGAAAAAAAAAAAGACCGGACTCAGACAGATAAGCAGCCTAGGCAATAGAAGATCACAGACAAATGAAGACAGAGAGAGGCACCCCTTGGACAAAGGCCAATGTGCTTATGGCAAGAAAAAGCATACCTCTATAGATTTTATAAGGGACACAGGAACTGAGTACTCTGTGTTAAAACAACCATTGAATAAACTGGACACCTTACTAACTATAAATTTGGTAAAATGACAAATAAATGACTCGTTCCTCCCTGGTCACCCCTGAATGTATGATCAAAGCCTTTTGTTGACCAAAGGAGGGACTTTTGCTTTCCCTGCTGTTCTCAGCTCTGCAGGAGAGGCAGGCTGCTTGTCTTCCTGTGCCTCTGACCACCTCCCCCTAAAATCACCACTGAAGAAATCATCACCTCCTAGTAACTGCCTTGGTGCCATGCTTGCCCTAAAGCCCGCATGAGCCATGACTGCTCACCCTACAGTCTTGCTCCCCTCACCCATGTCAGACTGCAATATAGCAGTCACAATGCTACCATAGGTGCCCTCCTGTGCCAGACTACTGCTCCTGTGCTGGGCTGACATTGATGGACTATGTATCCTACCAGCATCTGCAGATAGGACAGGTGGCTGGCAGAATGGCAGGCTGAGCTGTTCCAGGCAGAGCTGGAAATGATGGCAAAGCTTGCCTGGGGCACAAGGCTGTTGGTCCAAGCTGAGCAGGTACACAAGACTGAAGGTAAGCAGAAGGTGGGGGCAACATTGGTGGACAGAAAGCAAATGATCTGGGCCAATAGCCTCCCTTCAGGGACGTCGGCCCAAACAGAAAGCTGAACTTGTGGCTTTGATACAAGCTCTACAGATGGCAAAGGGAATGTCTATACTGACAGCAGGTATGCTTTTGCCCTCACCCATATACATGGAGCAATATACAGACAAAAAGGACTGTTGACATCTACGGAAATTTTGAGCCTCCAGGAGGCCACACATATGCCAAAGAAAATAGCCACCATACATTGACCAGGACTGAGACACCCAATGTAATGGCTAAGAAGATCATAAAAGAAATCTTCCCGAAGTTTGAAATTCCCAAGGTAATCATGTCTGATAATAGAACTGCCTTTGTTGCCCAGGTAAGTCAGGGCATGGCCGAGACATTGGGGATCAATTGAAAGTTGTGCTTACCAACCCCAAAGCTCGGGTCAGAAAGATAGGATAAATAAAATTCTAAAAGAAAATTGTTTATGAATTAACAAAATTGGCCCTAGAGACTGGCAAAATGATTGGTCAGACCTCCCTCCCTCTGTCCCTGGAGCAATTTAAACTCACTCCTTATGAGATGCTATGTGAGGGCTGCCACTGCTCACTAAGGTGAATGAGGCATATAATCCTGATGCTGTTTTTCCCAGACTGTTATCTACCTACCTAAAGGCCCTCCTGATCATCCAAGCCCAGGTGTGGGAACCTCTGGCTGCTGCCTACTAGTCTGGACACCCAGAGATTTCAAATCTGTTGGTGATTCCATATATGTCCAGAGACATCAGTCCCAGAGCCTTAAACCTTCCTGGAAGGGACCCTACACCATGCTCCTTATGACAACCACTGCTCTCAAAGTAGACGACATTGTAACCTGGATCCATGCATCTCATGTAAAGCCAGCACCTCCACAAGATGACTCAGGACCCTCCAGATAAAAGCTTCAGCAAACCAAAGCTAAACAAAGGACTCTTAAAAAATACCAAATGAACTCTCTGGGACTCTTATCCTGCATGTAGACATTGTGACTGATATATTTATCTGGAGGGGGGTGGATGTGTGTAAGCAAACTCGACAGGGTGGGGGGGACTGAACTAGCCCCCTCCTGCAGGGGCCCTAAGCACCACACCAAGCCCTAAGGCCCTGCCGTTTCCCAGCTCCCTCCCTAAAAACCCCAGCTAGATTCTTCCCAGTTCCAGGACTGCAGAACATACCAACTCCTGATGTTCATTAGTGAATGACTCAGGATTACCCAAGTTTTAGTACTGATCCACCAATATCAGGCTCTCAAGAGAGATCTCAGAAAATCCCAAGATTGGGATTTGACAAAACAAGAGGAGGGAATGAAAGACTCTAAATTCATTTGTAAGCCCCCCTCAACACTAATACATTTTTCTAAAACCTTACACTCACTCTATCTTGGAAAAGGTACAGTCGCCACCCCCCCACCCATACTGGACTGCTTATCCTCCTGTGTCCTTGTAAATAACCACATGCTGGACTGCTCATGATGTCATTTTACAGCTGAGTAGTATTTTAATGTGTATATGTTCCACACTTTCTGTATCCAATTTTCCATTGAGGGTCATCTAGGTTGTTTCCAGGTTCAGGCTATTACAAATAATGCTGCTATAAACATGTTTGAATAAATGCTTTTGTCTAAGGTTTTTAGTCCTGCCCAGTCCCCACAATCATTAAGTCTCAAGGAAATCACACAGAGGTCCACATCAACTATACATTAGCTCAGACTTCTTATTAACTCTTATTACTTACATTAGCCCATTATTCTAGTATATGTTAACCACATGGCTCGGTACCTTTTTTAGCGAGGCAGTCACATCTTGCTTCTTATGCATCTGAGACAGAACTGAGTCCTATTCCCAGAACTCTCCTCTTACCCTAGACTCATCTCAACTTCCTGTCTGATTGTCCTGCCTATACTTCCTGCTTGGCTACTGGCCAATCAGCGTTTATTTAAAATGTAACTGACAGAATACAGACCATGATCCCACACCACTGATGTGTCTGTGTCTGTACCTTTAGTCATCTGCCTGCATTACGCTGAAGCTGTCTCCCATCGTCTTAGTTACTAGACTATGTGGGACCATGTGTAGCCCTAAAGGATTTCCTGACCAACATCCATCATCTATCTTACCTCTATTTGGAGAAGCAATCCAATTTCCTCTTGGTAATTTACCTCTCCTAACACTGTTGATTTTTCCTTAGCCTATTGGCTTAAGGACATCTGAAGCCCAAAGTGACCTGGGAGAAGTCTGAGTTTCTAGCTTAACAGAATGTTTGTTATGTCTCCAGTCAGGCGCACTGATTGCCTCCACACCATCAAAAAGGAACCAACATTTCCAGGCCAGCAGAAATTAAGAACATGGGAACAGGAAGCAATTTCACCTAGGGGATCATGGGGTTGATAGAAAGTGGAACTATTTCCTTTCCTACCATTTAATTCCTGAACCCTTTAATCTGAGATATAGAGAATCATATCATATTTTGAACTCTGATTCAAAGCATATACTGCCTCCTGGAGAATCCTGTACCAATATTCTAGTCTGATGCCCCTTTATTGGCTCCATAATTGTGTCTTCAAAAAGGCCATTCCATTTTTCTATCATGCCAACTGATTTAAGAAGTTGATGAACATGGTAAGACCAGTGAATTGTGGGTGCCTGGCTGTACCCCTCTGCTGTGACTTTGGTTCCTAGGTCAGAAGCCATATTGTCTGGAATACCATGATGGAAGACCAGGTAGTTTTGGTAAAATTATTACATGCAGGAAAGGCAAATCCATAACTAGATTAAGTATTTACTCCAATAAGGACAAAGTGTTGTTCCTTCTACAGAGAAAGTGGTTAAATCTAGTCATACTGTTGCCAAGTTGTTGGCTGGTCAGGCCAGGGAAACAGTGACATATCTGGATTTCTGTGTTGTCTATGCTATTGGCAGAACTGCCATTCAGCAGCAGCAGTAAAAAAGGTCAGGCTTGAGAAGTATATATCCATGGTTTTGATCTCATGGACATCCCACATCTCAGTTACTTTGGCTGCATTGATCTTGGGCACATCGAGCAATCATTGAGATGGCTTGGAAAAGAAATCTGACTGTGCATGGAATGGGTCATCCTATCTCTTTGATTATTGAACTCTTCCACTGATGAAGGCACCTTGGGATGGACATTAACAGGAGACGTAAGGATCTTTACATTCCTTTTTCCTTAGCAGATCTGTCCAAATACTTCTTCCTCAAATGCCTTTCCAGTTTTTTCCCTTCTTCTTTTTCTTTTCTTTCACTCATACAATACATCCTTGTAGTAATAGGAGTGGCAGGGCTGCGTCCCCAGCACTCCGGCTGCCTGCTAGCTTATGCCCCGAAATAACAACACACAAATTGTATTCATTTAAACACTGCTTGGCCCTTTAGCTCTAGCCCTTACTGGCTAATTCTGATATCCGATCAACCCATCTCTAATAATCTGTGAGCACCGGTCTAACCGGGAAGATTCTAGCCTACATCCATCCTGGGTAGGAGCTTCATCACGTGTGTCTGCCTGGGAGCAGGGCATGGCGTCTCTCTGAGGCATCTGCCCCCGAGAGGAGAGCTGTCGAGTCTGAGCTCACTTCCTCTTCCTCCCAGCATTCTGTTTGTTTACTCCTCCCACCTATGTTTTAACCTATGAGGGCCAGCCCAGCAGTTTCTTTATTGCTTAACCAATGAAATCAGCAGATTGACATATGACACTCCCACATCACATCCTGACCATAGTCTCCCCTCCCTCCACTCCACAGTTTCTCTGTTTCCCTTCAGAAAAGCCCAGGCTGCCTGGGGATCTCAATAGAACACATCATAATGAGTGCAATAGGAGTAGGCACAAACCCTCATATCAAGGCTGAAGTAGACAAAACAGAAGAAAGAAAATGTTCCTAGGAGGAGGCAAAAAGTTCAAGGTTTTCCCACATTCCTGCTGTTCGGAGTTCCACAAAACCCCCTGAGCTAAACACAACAGCATGTGTATAGACGACTTAGTACAGACATTTGCAGGCTCTTCAGTCTCTGTGGGTTCCTATGAACCCACTTAGTTGATTCTGTTGGCCCTGTTCTCCTGGTATCATTGATCCCTCATACAATCCTGCCTTTCCCTCTTCCTTGAGGTTCCCTGAGCTCTGCCTAATGTTTGACTGTGGATCTCAGTGTCTGCTCCCATCAGCTGATGGGTAAAACCTAACTGATGATGATTGGGCAGGTATCGCAACTTCATTAGGAATCATTTCATTGAACCTCTGCTTGTATGAGACCATAAGGACCCTCACAAACTTCAACAGCTGAGAATAGCTGAATGGGGCAAATGAAGCCTTTGAACAGAAACACCACTAGATTCACAAAGCAGATTTTATTATTTTATCTATTTAATATTTTATTGATGTCAGATTTTTTTTGCTCTGATGTTCTATTCATTTCAATCCAGAAAAGTTTTTCTAAAGAAACTTTATTGGGATGTGTTTGAGGCCTCAAATAAACTGAATCTCAGTAGATAAATATTGGACAAAAGTCGAACCAGTACAGCAACAGGGTCGACATTTCTTTGATAATACCAGAGTCCAGTCCTGCCCCTCCTCCTGACTGACAGTCAATAAATTTACAGTTGTCTTAAAAGCTGTTCCAACAGGTTGTCTTTCCCCAGATTCACAGTAAATCCTCCACATATCTCATAGTCTACCTAGGCATCATTGGTAACAATGTTGACTGCTGATTCTGGGATACATGTGAAGGTCACAGCTGACAGGGTACTAGAATTTCTTCAGGCTTTGAGAACAGGCTCCAGTGTAGAGCAGTAAATAGAAGCACTGTATGCTTCAATCACCAGGTAGGGGTAAGAATGTACCATTGTCTTCTAGCTTGAGGTCTCTATAAACCTCTGAAGCATGAGCTATAATAAAATCCAGTACCTGGATTGACAGATGCTCTAGATTACTGTAGAGATCATCCAGGAAGAGAGTGTGGGCAGCATTCTTCACAGAAAGAACTCTGTAGAGAGCCCTTCATGCATGACCTTCATACTCTCCAGACCATACTTGGCAGCAGCTGTCAGCACAGCATCTGCCAGGCTGTGGAAGTCTAGTTCCTTCTGATTATAAATGAAGCCCATCATTGCCTTGAAGAATTGTTTTTCAGGTCAATGGTCTCAACACGGTTCTTTCTGTTCTCTTCCATGTCATATTAAAACATGGTTCTGAAAACTGGAAAGCAAGTTGTTAAGATGATCGTGTGAGCCTGGAATTCCTGGCCAGCTACCATCAGGCAGCAGTCTGTGAAGTGGGAATTCTGCTACAGCTCTCCTAGCTCATTGGACAATGTGAACCTTGGAACCTTGACCTCTGGCTGAGTGCTCTCCTCAAAGATTCTGTAAGAGTCTGGGATCAGAATCCCTATGCAGGGGAGAGTGTGCTCACCTTCAGGGAGAAGCGAATATGCACGGTGAATAGAAAATCTTGAAGGATGAACATTTTGTAACCCCTTTTGTAACCTGGCAGGAACCAGAAAGATTTTAGACTTGGCACAATTTCACGACTTCTCCTTCAGAGTTGTGATCCAAAACACGAATTATGTCATAATGGGACTCTTTGGAGAGCTGAGCAACTCTAGGTTAACTGACAGGTAATCTGAGCTTTCTTCATCGAAACCCTTTGGGTAAACTCTCAAACACCACTTGTCATTGTATCCTATTGAGAAAGTTGGGCTTCTAATGCTGTCCTTCATTTGCTCCAGAATAAAATAGAAGTTGTGAATGGAACACATGCAGGAGAAATTCTGGATGTTGAACATTTTGTAGTCTCATCTCTGGGCTATGGCATCCTGTGACATTTCTCCTGGAGGCAGTTTGAAGGATAAAATGAATCCAAATGAAGAACTAGAATTTGTTTCCTTTTCACTCTTTGGGACACAATAATAGGCATGATACATATTTTGAGTTTCTGTTTCTCCTCTGTTCCCTCTTATATGAGGATGGAAATTTGAGTCCCTGAAATTATAGAAATTACAATGCTAGTTTCAGAGTAGGTAGTCTAGAATACTCAGGGCTGTTATATCACTTCATTGTTTTCTAAATTGACCCATAGGTCAGTTGTTACTTCATTTGGGCAACCATATACAACTTTTGATAATTTGGAATATTTTATCCTCTAATATCAAAAATGCTGTACGAAGATTCCCCAAGTAACTGAATACAGAAGGACTGTCTCTTTGTATGAACAACGGGATTCATTAGAAAGAGTTAGGGCTGTAGATCTGCTAATCCCAGGCTATGGGAGAATGCTCTTGTACACTCTATGGATTTGTCACGTGTTTTAGTTTAATGAAACGCTGATTGGCCAATTGCCAGAAAAACAGAAAGTTTAGGCAGGGCAATGAGACTAGGAGAATTCTGGGAAGGGAAAAGGAAAGATGGAATCACCAGCCTGACACAGAGGAAGCAAGATGAGAATGCCTTATTGAGGAAAGGTACCAAGCCACATGGCCAGACATACATTAAAATTATGGGTTAGTTTAAGTTGTTAGAGATAATAATAAGCCAGAACAGTAGGCCAAACAGTTTATAATTAACATAAGCCTCTGGTTGTTTCTTTGGGATGAAATGGCTGCAGAGCCAGGAAGGAAAGAAATGGCACTCAAACATTTGCGAAGAATTTTCAAATAAAGCCTGAGAAAGCTTTAAAATAAAAATGATTCTAGACGTTCTGGCTCACTCTCTTTCCACCACCATCTTAGTTCCATGTACTCTGCACAAAATGTCTGATGAAGCCACAGAAACCGTTCCTGCCACAGAGTAGGAGTTGCCACAGCCCCAGGCTTAGACAGGGTTGAAAACAGAATCTGACAGCTGTGAATCTGTACCAGAGCTCGAGGAACAAGTCTCCACACAGACAGCCACACAACAAGCCCAGCTGGTGGCAGCAGCTGAAATCAATGAAAAACCAGTCAGTAAAGAAGAGCAGAGCCAGAGTGAAAAGAAAGCATGGAGGGGTATGTCCAAACTGGGGCTTGGGAAGGATTCAGGGGTTAGTAGAGTCACCATCCAGACATCAAAAAATATCCTCTTAGTCATTACCAAACCAGATGTCTACAAGAGCCCAGCTTCAGACACCTACCTCGTATTTGGGGAAGCCAAGATTGAAGATTTGTCTCAGCAAGCACAGTTAGCAGCTGCTGAGAAGTTCAAAGTTTAAGGTGAAGCTGTTTTTAACACTCAAGAATATACTCAGACCCTGACAGTGCCACCGGAGAGTGAGGAGGAAGAGGCTGATGAAGCAGGTGTGGAAGTTAAGGACATAGAATTGGTCATGTCACAGGCAAATGTGTCCAGAGCAAAGACAGTGAGCCCTGAAAAACAACAGAAATGATATTGTAAATGCTATTATGGAATTAATAATGCAATTATTTGACAGCGCGGACACTCCCCTTCCTCTTCCACTTTTTTGGTGTTTCAAAGGTGGAACTACAGCTTGGTTTGAAATTTGTTCTCTATATATCACTAATAAAGTTATGGCTTGTAATTGGATGAAAAATGCTTTTAGACAGACAGGAACAGCATCAAGCACAACTTGTAGGCAACCATCATTACTCCAGTAGGCTTTGTTTGCTGGTGGTATGCAGAGGTACAGCTTCTTTAAAAGAGGTTTCCTGACTCAGTGTTATTCAAAGACCCTAACAACTCTTTTAAGAAGCTCTTTCACCAAACACTAAAATGGGGTTCATGGGCAGCCCGCATCAGGTTTCTTGGTGGTGGTATGGACCTGAAACTTCACAGAGTTGTGGTAATAAATCTGGTTCCTGCCAGTATCTCCACCATGAAGTTAGACTCTCAAATAGCCAAGGAATGGAAGTGGAGCCAGCTACCAAAGTTGCAGCTCTAAGGTAGGCATATCACTTAGAAGATTAAAGACGTATGCACACAGAAAAAGATCAAGATATATAGTCAACACAGACTTAAGACAAAAAACCCTCAAAGTGGCTTACAGTGTGGTAAAAAAATATATGTAGACTTGGGAAAGAAAAAAAAAAGGATAGAGAATACCTTTCAAAAAATAGAGTAGTAAACTGTGGTGGCACACACCTTTAATCTCAGCACTTGGGAGGTAGAGGGAGGTGGCCAGTGAGTTCAAGCCCAGTCAGGTATACAGCAGAGTGAGATGTAGGACAGCCAATGATACACAGAGAAACCCTGTATCAAAAAACCAAGAATTAAAAATATAATTAAAAAATAGAATTCTTAAAAGCCACGTAAAGATGTAAAAAACACAGAGAATTGGGTTACTTTATGTTATTGTCTTGTCTTTGAATTGTTTGTTTGCAGAGGAAGGAGCAAAAGCTGCAAAAAGGCATTTGAGTATAAGTGATGACGGATTAATCCAAACTATATGTTTCAAAAATATCTCAACTTCAAAATTTAAGTCAAAAAATGTATTCCTTTGGAAAGAGGTTCTGCTTTTCTTTCCACAGCAAATGAAAAGCTGTGGATTCATTATGGGTTAAGAAAACCATGTTTGATCAAGCAAGACCCCTCTTAAAAATCTTGAATAGGGGTAAAGTACCCAGATGATCCAACATTTTAGGGCAATTACCTTGCAGTTTCCTCTGAGTTACACATCCAGAACAGCTTCAAGATTGCTGGCTGAATACGGCTTCACAGAATACTCCAGTCAGGATTTCATCATTACCCTAAATATTTGATTCGGATCCTAAAAGGATTACCGACACCCCCAAAACAGCAGTAAAAAGTCTAGAAAAGTAAGCCCACATCATCCAAAACTAGATTATGAATATTTGTTTTTGTTTAGCATGTTAGTTGCACGTTGTTATAGATAATAGTCAGGAAAATATTAAACAAAGGAAATTAGATTCAGGGTTCTTGCTTTGAAAAGAAAAAAGGGGAAATGATGTGGAATAATGCTCTTGTCCACTTTAAAAATTTGCTGCTCTTATTGGTTGAATAACAAACTGAGTGTCCAGTAGCCAGGCAGGAAGTATAGTTGGAACTATTAGACTAGGAGAATTCTGGGAAGAGGAAAGTCAGAAACACATTAGTAATCAGATTCAGAGGAAGGAAGATAAAAATGCCTTACATGGAAAAGGCACCAAGTCACATGGCTAAATATAGATATGTTTTATGAATTAATTTTAGTTGTAAGAGTTAGAAACAAGCCTAAGGAATAGGCCCAAGTGCTTATCATTACTATAAGTCTTTGTGTGCTTCTTTGGGACTGAAAGACTGTGGGGCTAGGTAGGACAGAACCTTCTGTCTACAATGTCTCAATGGCTACCTGTGAAGTGGAAGTCCAAGAATTCAGCACATATTCAGTTCAGCATGTGAGACCTGCAGGTTATCTTTAGGCTATGCTGGAATTATGAAGAATTCTCTAATGCCAGTGAAGGAATGGACTTGCTGCAAGATGAAGACAAGGGGACTAAGAGCAACAGCTTCTATATTCCGTGTACTTTCACAGGCTTCCAGAAGGCAAAAGGTGTGCCCCAATTTAAGGTGTAGCCTCAAGATATGAATTAAAGTTGTGAATTTTGCATTCTTGAGGTCCAGGTTAAATGTTTGTGGCTTTTACTTTCAAAGTCTGCATTTGAAGTGACCTACTTACTTCAACTTAAGCATGACATTACTCATAGTTGTGCCCTCCATTGTAGGATTTTAGTTAATTCCAGGTCTAGTCAAGTAGGAAACCATGACTATCCATCACAAGTACATTTTGCTTACTGAGGTCAATCTTCCATAAATAAAGGGATGATGCCCATTCCCACACAGCTGTTATTACCCTTCTTTTTTTTTTTTGCCTTTTTTTTATTGAGAAAAGGAAAAGAAAAAAAAACAAGTTTCCACCTCCTCCCAGCCTCCCATTTCCCTCCCCCTCCTCCC
>NW_004949114.1:6347082-6356993 GCF_000317375.1 Microtus ochrogaster
CAGGGCCAGAAACTCACCCCAAAGCTAGGTCTCCTGGCGCCGAAGATCAGGCCTCTGTGCTGGATGGGCAGGTCGCAAACAAGGCGCCAACCATGATTGTTGCAAGCAGGCTATAGAAACAAAGGAACTCCCTCCCCCTTGGGTGCCCCGAGGATTCGGACCCAATGCCCAGCCTGTGGGCTGGTTGATGTTATGTGCCTAAGGAGGGCGGTGGGGCCGAAGTGGGGAGGGTTCTGCCCAAGAAGGCTGGGGGGCCAAGGAACCTCTGAGCTCCCCGTCCCAGGCTGGCGCCGCGGGGCCAGAAACTCACCCCAAAGCTAGGTCTCCTGGCGCCTAAGATCAGGCCTCTCTGTTATTACCCTTCTTATATTGTTGTAAGAATTCTTCCCATAAGCCAGGCAGGAGTAGCACATGCCTTTAATGTCAGCTCATGGGAGGCAGAGGATGGTGGATCTCTGTGAGTTTGAGGTCAGCCTGGACTAAAGAGTTCTACGACTGGCTACATAGCTACTTAGAAACCTTGTCCCCCACCCCGCCCAAATACACACACACACACACACACACACACACACACACACACACACACACACACCAAAGAATTTCTTCCAAAACAAGAAACATGATTAAAGAAGAGGTACTTTTTTTTGTTCTGTCATGGGCCTCAGTGTTCACAACATGAAGGTTCAGGTGGAAGAATTTATATATGGTGGCAGGAAGCAGAGATAGGCAGGACTCTGAATGTGGCTGTCTTCTTTCTTTCCATTTATTCCATAAAATCACAAACCCCAGGATGGCTCTGCCAAATCTCATTGGTGGTTTTTATCTCCTACTCAGTTAATCCCCCATATACAGTCTTCCTGATCCACTTAGGGGTGTGCTCTGATAAAATAATAAATACTTCTCCTTTCCATCATGTAGATGCCAAGACTCAGCTTCTCAATACCTTCTAATTTTCATCCTCACTGGTGTGTGCTGTTGTCTTTATCTTTGAACTTCCAGGCTTACTATGCTGGGCCTTGGACATGAGAGAGTATTCTGGTTTCAAAGGATGCAGAATATATTCAACAGTTACTGAAGAAGTGGTTTGGAGATAGTTCCCTTTAGACTGTGATCTGTAAAATCCTCCTTACATCTATCATCTCTCTCTCCACATTAACATGTCTGAATGGACACACTAAGCCTCAAGTACATGAACATGTCTTCAGTGATTCAATCCAGTCAGTAATCCCCAGTCCAGCTCTCCTGAAAATCAGCCTCCAATGCTGCTCATCCCTCAAGACAGGATAAATCAATCAATTGGTTCAGATTTCAGAACATTTGAGTTTTTCATATAGGAACCTTTTCTAGGTGACTAGTTAGTAGCATCAGTGACTCTTCTATATGTGGATTTAGGGACAGGGAGACAGGTGCCCTTTCCCTCCAATGTGTCATTTGAAACAAAGCTAGATCTAGTGCTAGACTCTTTATTTGCAAAACATAAAGTTTTGCATTGTTATTTCATTGCTATACTAAGTATTTTCCTGAAAAGGAGAGCAGCTTCCTATGGGGGCACTTAGACCCCATTGGGGATCAAGTAGAGTATTTGTTCATCTACAGTATCACCCCAAGAATGGAGCAGAATGGGATTTTATTTCAGGTAAGTGGTTCTCTGAATCCAGTCAAATGGATTCAGGTCCCCATCAGGAAGAGGCATGGATCTTAATCAACAGGATTGTCCAAATAACAGAGAAAGTCTTGGTCATTACAGCAAAACAGACACAAATACAAACACACATTCTGAGAGAAAGAGAGAGAGAGACAGAGACAGAGAAAGACAAAGAGAGACAGAGGGACAGAGAGAGAGAATCAGGTTATCAGGTTGCTGGCTCAATCCTGGTCTGCATGTGTCCTGGGACTGGATTGGCTCCAGGGACTGGATTGCCTCCTGGCTTCTGCTCCTTTAGACTTTGCTTCCTCAGGAACCCTTTTGAAAAATACAAACTTTTAATCTGGAATTAGTGCCAGAAGACACACACCTTTAATCCAGATCTTGAGGCAGGAAGACACACCCTAAACTGTCCCACACCCTCTGCTGTTAGCATAAAAGAGAAGGCAGGGAGGCAGCTGCTGCTCTTTGCTGCTTGCCACTGCCGTGCATCAAGTCCTTTCTTTCCCTGGCAGTAGATAATTATATTTCGAATTCAAGCATAGACTGAGGAATAGCTAACACGGCAGACCTCTGGGACTGAGTAAGTACTGGGTTCTTGCACTTCTCTGTCACAGGTAGCCTTTGTGGGATTAGTAGGACTGCAACACTAAGACATTCTAATGAATCACTATCCTTCATACAAAGAGATCATTCTGTTGTTTAGAGAATCATAGTACACTTTTCAATATAAGAGTGTATATAATGTTCAAAAATTGTCAAAACTAATCACCTTCTTACTTAATATTTAATCTAGAAAAGATGGAGTGATGCAAGACATAATCCCTAGTACTCTAGACTGTCTTCTTTGACTCTCCTAGGGCAATATATATAGACTTTCAGAAAGACCAAAGTTTGTAACCTCATAAAAAAGGGAACATATGGGAAAACAGAAACTAAAAATCTAAAATAAATCTGTAATTGTGACCCCCAGGTTCAAGAAAAAAACAATCCTTTTCTTCTTCGGCTCCAGGTAAACCTTCCCACTCCCAGGAGCAGACATGTCAGGAGACCTGGAAGCAAAGAACAGAGGTTACACCCAGATCAGAGTCAAGAAATTCTCCTACAGATGGATCATCAGCAACTTCTCTTTTTGCTTGGACGGAAGCTTGGGCAATGACATTGTAAGCCCCACTTTCTCAGCAGGAGACAATGGCCAACAGAAATGGCTTATGAAACTAAACCCGAATGGGATGGATGAGGAAAGCAGAGGTTACCTGTCAGTTTTCCTAGTGTTGCTCAGCTCTCCAGAGAGCCCCGTGTGGGCAAAGGTCCAGTTTGGGATCATAAATGCCAAAGGAAAGGAATTCCTAATCATGAAGAGTCAAAGAGTCATCAGGTTCAACCAATACCAAGCCTGGGGCATCGCAAAATTCATTCATCAAGATTTCCTATTTTGCACTCAATGTTTGCTTCTCCCAGATGACAAACTCACACTCTGCTGTGAGGTGAGCGTGGTTCAGGACTACATCAGCATCTCTGAACAGAACATGCAGCCAGGGATTGACATTCCAAGGTGCACACTGGTAGATGATCTAGGAGAGCTATGGGAGAATTCCCTCTTCACAGACTGCTGCCTGGTGGTAGCAGACCAGGAATTCCAGGCTCACAAGGCCATCTTAGCTGCTCGCTCTCCAGTTTTTAGAGCCATGTTTGAACATGACATGGAGGAGAGCAGAACGAATCGCATTGAAATTCATGACCTACAACCTGAAGTCTTCAAGGCAATGATGGACTTCATTTATACCGGTAAGGAACCAGATCTCCACAGCATGGCAGATGCTATGCTGGCAGCTGCTGACAAGTATGGCCTGGAGCGTTTGAAGCTTATGTGCGAGAGTTCCCTCTGCAAGGACCTGTCTGTGGAGAATGCTGCCCACACTCTCTTACTGGCTGACCTCCACAGCTCAGTGCAGTTGAAATCTCAGGCAATGGATTTCATTACAGCTCATGCTTCTGAGGTTTTTCAGACCTCGAGCTGGAAGACAGTGGTCCACTCTTATCCCCACTTGGTGGTTGAAGTATGTGCCTCTCTGTTTCCTGCAAATGGTCTTTTCCTGGAGCACCGCCTCAAATGCATGAAGCGATCTTAGGACTATGTGGGATGTGACCTACATGTGCCTTCCAGAAGAAACAGTCATTATTGTTACTAATGACACCTGTTTAGACTGTGGGCTCTGAGGCACATTTACAATGAATTTGGGGAAACACAGCTGCTAGGCCTGGCTCAACACTCTGTAAATGAGTGAAAAGCAGGTGGGGGGAGCAGCACTGGACTTTGGTATACTCTATGCAAATTCTACCCTGTTAGACTGCTGTGATTTCTAACCAATCAGATGGAAACTGGGATTCAGGGTTTTGCTGATCCCAAGCTCATCCCAGTAAGGTTTCTTTGTAGAAAACTCTCTGCATTGGATGAGCAGACCATATGATCAAGGGCTCTGAACAAAGGAAAGAATAAAGATGAATGTTCATTTACAAGAGAAGGGCAAGAAAAAGAAGACTTTTTGCCTTCAAACTCAGCATGTGGGAGCTGGAGAGATGATGACTCAGTTGACAAAAGCAATAGTTATTACTGCAGGGGACCCTTGATCACTTCCCAGTACACATGTGGGACTTTACAGCCATCTGTAACTTGGGCTATATAGGTTCTGAGTTCCTATTCCATGGGCACAGCCATCTCTCAGTAGAGAAAACCTTATCCAAATAAAATATAAAATGAGTAAAATATTTAACATCAGTTTGTTGGGTTCTAGTAGTGTTCCTGTTTGGTGAAGCTCATTTTAGTCCCTCCAACTCTGCTGAGCTGTGAATGTTTGCCCCAGTCCTCACTGCCACATAGGACACAAGACAAGCCCTCAGTTCTCTTCCCTGGCACTGACAATGGCAGAGTGGATAACGGCCCATCATGGCCTTATGAAAAGTGAGATATGAAGGCCGAAGGGGGAAAAGATAACAGCACCTGGCAGTGTGTTTATTGACTCGGCTTTGAAAAATAATATTTATTGGTTTTGAAAAAAGAGATGGGATTGATTAATTAAGAATTCAAACTTTTTCTTCCTGAACTCTGGTTCTGTTATTATATTGGAAATATAATTTTTTATTCTTCTCTGATTTTTATCTCCTTCTATAATGTTATATTATTTGGGTTTTAATAAAGAAAGTTTGCCTGAAGATCAGAGGGCAAAGCAGCCATAGTATTCAGTTATACAGGCCAGGGACTGGTGGCACACACCTTTAATCCCAGGACTCAGAAGACAGAGACAGAGAGATCTCTGTCAATTCAAAGCCAACTGTGGCTACTAGAGATTGAATCTGTCTTAAAGGAGAAATAAAGCTTAAACAAAGGTGATCCCAACACTTGGTTTGCGTGAATATCAGAGGGAAAAGCAGCCATACTATTCCATTATACAGGCCAGGGTCTGACGGCACACACCTTTAATCCCAGGACTCGAGAGACAGAGCCAGACAGATCTCTGTGAGTTCAAAACCATCCTGGGCTACTTGAGATTGAATCTATCTTAAAAAAGAAACAAAGCTCACACAAAGGTGATCCCAATCCCTGGGATCACACGCCTTTAATTCCAGCATTAGGGAGGTTCAGGCAGGAGTTATATGGCTAGGTGGAGAAAGTCATATAACGGGAAAGAGAGGAACTTAGTGGACTGTGGAGTGTGGAGAGTTTAGCATTCATGGAGACAGGACCTCACCCATTTTCATTCTGAGATAGAGGTAAGATTGAGTGGCTGACTGCTTTTCTTTTCTGTTCTTCATGTTGAACCATAATATCTGTCTCTGGGTTTTCATTAATTGTGCTAAATATTCCTTCTGTGCAATTGTCAGAAATTCATACTCTCTTAGAAACAGGGTCAATGCCTGGGTTTCCCTCTCTTCCCACATCTTTGTCTGACTCTCTTTTTTTTTTCTTCTACAACTCGTTTCAGAATAGTGTGGAGTAGTATATTTACAGTTTAATCCAAGCCAAGCTCCTTGTTAATTTAAGCTTCAAAGTTGAAAACAACATGTTCATGTTTATGTTGGTAGCCATGTTAGTGTCATATCACACTCTTTTTGTCAAAAGGAATTGCTTCTGTAGAACTCTAAAATAACTCTAAAGCCATTTCTGACAACTCTGAGGCCAATTTTGAGGCCTCTTAGCAGAAATGCACCCCTCCCAGGAACCAAGTATATAACAACTACACACACAAGTACTAAAATATTGGGAACTTTCCATTCTCTCCTTGAGTCCTCCTTGTTAATGTTCTCCAAATAGAACTCAGTTATTGAATAGGGGCAAGATAACACTTAGGTGTTGACTCGGTCCCTGGGAAAGGGGCAAAGTGACCCTCAGATATTCCCTCTTACCTCACCTGATCTGGCAACCACTCTCCAGCCAATTACCAGTAATAGACCTTTGAAGAAACCAATCATAATAGTTTTAAAAAACAACCCCCAGAAACCTCCTTCCTTTTGAAGCTTTTTGCTTTAAAAGTAGCCTGTACCAGCTATTCGGGGTCTTTCTGGACTCTCCAATGCTGAAAGACCCTGTCATGACAGAATTATTAAAATCCTCATGCTTTTATATCAACTGTGGTGTGAGAGACAGTCTCTTGGGGCAACTCCTCCTTGTAATTGGACTTCAGGGTCCAACATTTGGTTCCCTGACTAGGAATCCAGTTTCTACCAGACTGACTCCAGACCCATGTGGAGGTATGAATGAGTTCACTTTTATGCCTGTCTGTGTATTATGTTTCTGTTTCTGTGTAATTGTGAATCGGTAATTTGAAAATTGTACCTGTGCAGGGTCTGTATTGAAACAGGACCAGAGAGGGGAGGCAGATTTGCCCTGAGACCCATGTCCCTAATCCTGGAATGCATTCTGGGCAGTTTGCAGAGAGGGTGACCAGGTAACCCTAGTCCATGGGAAACATGATTTGTTCCTATCTGTACTTTCAGTTCTGCACCTAAGTGGTGGTGAGAGCACCAGCTTCTGGTTTTGAGTTTTTGTCTGTCTCTTTGTATTTTTGGTTTTGTATGATGGTTTGTCTTTTATAAAAATAAAACAGCATGTAACCACCTGCAGGAATTCAAAACCTGGTATCGGCCCCATGGCCATCATCAGCTCCTCTGATTCTGAAAGCAGAGGCAGCAGCGATGATGGCTGCCCCTCCTCCGAGCCTTTTTTCTTCTCTCTTTCCTCTACAGGAGCAAAAAAAAACCCCAGAATTCAGGCACCTCTGGTTCTTCCTGATACCCAGAATGATGTTCTCCCTCCTGCTCGTATTCTGGAGGAATTACGTCCTACACCTGTTTCTGAGGAACCCTCTGGTCGGGCCCCTAGCCCTCAAAACTGCAGCACTCAGCATCTACACAGGGACATGGGAGGGATGTCCACAAAGGACAGGAGAGGGACCTTCCAAGCACGTCCCCTTTACTCGACCATCAGGCTCTGAATGGACTCTGACTACACACCAGCCCACTTGGAATCTCAATATGGCATGCAAATGGATGCAAATAGAAAACACTATCCTCAGTGAGGTAACCCAGACCCAAAAAGATGAACATGGGATGTACTCACTCATAATTGGTTTTTAGCAATAAATAAGGGTCACGGAGTCTACAATTGGTGAACCTAAAGAAGCTAAATAAGAAGGTGAACCCAAGGAAAAACACATAGTTATCCTCTTGCCTATGGGAAGTAGACAAAATTGCCGGGGAGAAAAGTGGGATCTTGGGGGTGGGGTGGAGTGGGGGTAAGGGGAGATGGGGAGAGAAAAGTGAGAAGGGGAGGATGGGAAAAACTTGGGGAAACAGGATGATTGGGATAAAGGAAGGCTGGATAGGGGAGCACAGAAGCACAATTCTTAGTTAAGGGAGCCACCTTAGGGTTGGCAAGAGACTTGAACCTAGAGTGGCTCCCAGGAGCCCAAGTCGATGTCCCCAGTTAGTTCCTTGGGCAGCTGAGGATAGGGAACCTGAAATGACCCTATCCTATAGCAATACTAACTAATATCTTGCATATCACCATAGAACCTTCATCTGGTGATGGATGGAGATAGAGACAGAGACCCACACAGGAGCACTGGACTGAGCTACCAAGGTCCCAAAGAGGAGCGGAAGGAGGGAGAAGATGAGCAAGGAAGTCAGGACCACGAGGGGTGCACCCACCCACTAAGACAGTGGGGCTGATATTTTGGGAGCTCACCAAGGCCAGCTGGACTATGACTGAAAAAGCATGGGATAATACCAGACTCTCTGAACATGGCTAACAATGAAGGATGATGAGAAGCCAAGGACAATGGCATGGGGTTTTGATCCTACTTCATATTTCGGCATTGTGGGAGCCTAGCCAGTTTGGATGTTCACCTTCCTAAAGATGGACGGAGGGGAGAGGACCTTGGACTTTCTACAGGGCAGGGAACCCTGACTGCTCTTTGGACTGGAGAGGGAGTGGGAGAGGAGTGGAGGGAAGGGAGAGAAGGGTGGGAGGAGGGGGAGGGAAATGGGAGGCTGGTAGGAGGGGGAAACTCTTTTTTTCCTTTTCTCAATAAAACAAATCTGTTCTGACTACCCACCAGCCCACTTGAAATCTCAATATGGCATAGTTCCTCATTTGAGAAAAAATTGCTCTTCACTGGAATGCTTGATGAATTAGACATGTAGGGCCCACAGAAAAATGATTGCTGAACTTGCCTAAAGGTGAGACAGTCCTTCGGGATTCCTGCTTCATGAAAGTGTCTGCTAGACATTCTGCAGTACACAGAAGAAAGTGACTAACAAGCTGCCAATATAGGTGGAACAGTCTTTGAAATTTCTTGCTTCATTGAAAAGTCTGCAGGATACTATGGACCAATAGACTGATGATGGGAACCCACAATGTTACAAAAGAACTATGAATGACTGTTTGGATAGTGTGATATCTCTGTCAATTTTAGAATTTTGTATGTTTCTTATAATGTACTTCCTGTTTACTTAGGTAATATGATATCCTTCTAGGGTCTTTGATGGATTTGAAGAATAGGTATAATTATAGTTTTCCTTAGTTGTGATAAAAGATAAAGTAGACATAAATATTATACCAGTAATTTTTCTCTGTAATTTTACTATGTTAAAGTGTGGCAAACTCCTCGACCAGCGAGGAAGAACAACCACCACACGAGGATTCTTCTCAGATCACGCTTTAATTGGAGTGCCCTTGGTTGAAGGAGCATGAAGCGAGAGGGGGAAGTGGGGGGCCAAAAGCGAGGGAGAGTAGGAAGCGAGGGGGGGGGAGTGAGAGACCGAGAGAGAGCACTACGGCAGCTGCTTATATAGGGAATTGACTCACGGGTCACCCTGTGATTGGGTGCCACCAACAGCTGACACCAGACTGCATCAGGATAGGCCAAAGGACCCTTATCCACCATGCATGCGGGAAGCGGGGGACACGCAGCTCTCAAAGGCATAGCCAAATATGGAGTTGTTTATAACTAACAAGACAGGATGTCGGCGCCATCTTATAATGGTGATCTTGTCCGGCTCGCTACAGTTCCCCCTTTCTTTTATAAAGACAGGCAGCTAATAAGTGGATGGCATCAGATCAGAGTCCAACCATGGTGTCAGATCTAAAGGAGAAGGGACTGGGACAAGGAAAGACCCTTCTCTTGAATGGTGAAGCAATTTACCTCTCCTGGGAACAGAGGGGTGTCTTATGATTTTTAGGTCGAGAGGGGACCTGGTCTTTTCCCCCTTACCCATCCTAGGATTCCCAGTATCTTGTCTTAGGTTGGGTGATGTTCTTCCAAGTCACCCGTCCTTGGAGCTCCTCAAATAAAAGGTATCTAGCGAGATTTGAAGTAAGCAGATCTTTGACAACAGGGTACCCTGTCTTAGGCCACGTGGAGTGCAATTCTCGTCCTGACATCATGCCATGTTGAGCCGGCCAGTACAGCCTCTGTATGATGTGCTGTTCAGGCGAGAACTCCACACTAACTCCAGTCATTGGGCCCCTGCATCTATCATCAATGAAAATACTGTGAGTAGCTCCTAATGATATAATTTGGGCACCAATAACTCCATCTCCAGACAAGAAGAAAGGGCATTTTCCAAACCCAGTATTCACCTTTTGTCTGGCCTTAGGTATCCTCCTTCCTAAATGCCTATTCCACATAAAATTACGTGTGCTGCCTGCCAACAATTAGGGCAGTGTAAAGGGGATCAAAATCTAAAATTCTTAGCATATGCATTA
>NW_004949114.1:6357298-6357842 GCF_000317375.1 Microtus ochrogaster
TGAAGAGGGGTCAGTATTTTAATTAACATGAGTTCTGTGTCCCAAAGATTAAAACTGTCAGATGTTTAGTCTGCATCAGAAGCAGCTTAGCATTTTTGCTTCAGGGCAGGTGGGATTCCTGAGTGAGGTGAGCTGGATTCAGCTATCTGAAGCACATCCTGGCACTTATCTCAGACGGGTCTCCCTGGACTTTGACATCCTGTAGAGTGGCACAGCAGGTTCGGTTATCAGGCATTCCTCTCCTTGGGGCAGGAAAGATGGGACCAAGGACCTCTCTCCAATCGCCTTTGGAACTCCTCTGTGGTCGTTTGCAGCCTCGACTTCAGATCCAGCTTTTTTCTTTCTGTGAAAAAAGCATAAACATATCCTCGACCCCAAATATATATATATAGGTCGGGTTTTTTTTTTATAATGCATTGCAAGGGCTTTTCCACCTTGTCTTAGCAAAGGTTAGCTTGGTGTTATGTCAGATCCATTTGCATCAGGATCTGCTTGCAACTTTTATGAGTTGCTTTGAAGGAGCCTTGTTATGCTCCACAATCTT
>NW_004949114.1:6358276-6361960 GCF_000317375.1 Microtus ochrogaster
AATAAAAAACTATCAATGAGTCTATTGTTTAGTATAAGAAACATTGATCATAGTCAATATTTTGTCAAACCATTTTTTATCCATATTAAAAATATATGAAGAACTCAGGAAATTAGTTATTAAAAATTAATCCAATAAAAATATTTGTTACATACCTAAACTGAAAACTCTCAACAGACAAACTTAAAAATGACTGAGAGACACCTAAAAAACTGTTTGAACATAACATCCTTTAGCTGTCAGAGAAACGCAAATTAAAACTCTGAGATTTTACCTTATAAAGAAAAAACTCCATTGTTGGAAGTGCAAACAGACAGTCATCTTTAGATCACATATCGTATTGAAAAACCTGAACAAATCCAGACTCTCCCAACAGGAAGAGAAGAACCAAAAATCCAGGGCCAGCCTGTTCAGCAACCCTACATCGGGAACTAGCTGAAGACAAAACCAGACTGCAATCCTGATAACAATCCCGATAAACAGGGATCCTCCCCATTGAGATTATCATTGTACTGTTTTAGGAACTAGCGGATTACGACCTTGGGAGTGGTCCCGAGAGGCAGGGAGTCCCCCTGCAACCACGATTGGATTATTGGAATTTATGACCCTTTTGGACGACTGGGCTGTGGCCTCTTTTCTCAAAATTTTTTTTCTCCCGGTCATTCAGGGTCAAACACCTCCCCAGCCAACCAAAGTCGCGTGCACATGACCTCAGCAAGGAGGGCCTTTGGCAAGCCATGGGGGGGGCGCCATCCCGAGACCTGAGTGAGAGTCTCCCCAGCATTGAGGGACCCCCATTATGTCTATATTTTTAAAATTAGTTAAATATCTACCTCAAAACTTAGCAATACCTTTTTTGGGCCTAAATAGAAAGTTTAACCATAAGAACATGTGCTCAGCCTTGCTTGGAGGCGTGACTGAGCAGAGCGGCTGGGCCCGACCATTCAGGCTGGTGAGCCTTACTACAGTCATGCTGCGCTACTATGCCCTGAGGCCCACGCTGGGAGTGGCCCAGTGTTTTAGCCTTGTCGGTCCTCAAGGCAGGTCCCGTTTGCAGCTTTGCAGACCCTCAGTGCTGCTTGGCCTTGTAGCAGCAGCTGTTCACATTCTACAATCTCCAGAGGCCGCTGTAACTCGAACCACAAGAGTATAATTCCCTTTCTTAGCATATTTTGTTCAGCGGCAAAATTTAGATCTCTACCAAGCCTATCACAGGATGACACATTAAGATTGCCAGAGACAGCAAACCAAGGTGTAACTGTGTCACCTTCAGCCAAAAACCTCTCCAAAGCTCTCTGTTCCTGCTCATTAAGAGCCAGAAAAATCAGGTGTGATGTTGAAGCGCCCATTCTAAAATCCCATTCTTATTTTTAGTTTCATTTTAAACCTTCCACTTTGGTCGTGGCTATACTTTAAAACGTCTGCTTTGGTCGCAGCTTTATTACCTCCACTCTCCCTTTTACCTGCGAGAGCAGAAAGCCCGCTTTTGTTGCAGACCCCCAATCTTTACCTTGGGGATTATTTGGTGCACCTGCTGACTGCAATCAGCATACTTGGAAAGACTTACTGACGTCACCACTCTGTGTGTTGAGTTCTGAATCCTTTTCGGCCTCTCGCCTGGCAGCCGAAGATCCTGGGTTTCCAGCACCAGTTGCAGCGAACTCCTCGACCAGTGAGGAAGAACAACCACCACACAAGGATTCTTTTCAGATCACGCTTTAATTTGAGTGCCCTTGATTGAAGGAGCATGAAGCAAGAGGGGGAAGCAAGGGGCCGAAAGTGAGGGAGAGCAGGAAGCGAGAGGGGGGAAGCTAGAGACCGAGAGAGAGAGAGAGAGAGAGAGAGAGAGAGAGAGAGAGAGAGAGAGAGAGCACTATGACAGCTGCTTATATAGGGAATATATTGGCACACGGGTCACCCTGTGATTGGCTGCCACCAACAGCTGACACCAGACTGCATCAGGATAGGCCGAAGGACCCTTATCCACCGTGCATGCGGGAAGCAGGGGACATGCAGCTCTCAAAGGCATAGCCAAATATGGAGTTGTTTATAACAAGAAAGGATGTCAGCACCATCTTTTAATGGCGATCTTGTCTGGCTCCCTACATTAAAGTTAAAACCTTGCTATTTATTTAAACAGAAGAGGGGAGGTGATGTATGATGTGAATAAGTTTTATTGCCATGACTTAATAAAGAAGCTGCTTTCAGTCAATGATTTAACAGAGTAAAGACAGCATGAAAGACATATAGAGAGAGAGTAGGGAGAGTCAGTGAGAAGCCATGTAACCCCATCAGAGACAGACACCAGATGAAACCACCAGTAAGACACAGCCACGTGGTAATAAATAAATTTATAGAAATGGGTTAAATTAAGATGTAAGAGCTAGCCAATAAAAAACTAGAGCTAATAGGCCAAGCATCGATTTAAATAATACAGTTTCTGAGTGGTTATTTCAGGAATCTGGGCAACTAGGAAAAAACAAGTTGCCTCTTATAACAGATTGTCACTCCAATGTGTTATAGCTCACTGCACAAAAAACCTGAAAGGTCTTAGAAAGGAACTCTAGACAGTAAAAAAAGAAAGTTTAGCCACATTTTTTAATGGACTCTGCTTGCTTGTGTCATGCTGCAGTTCCTTTAAGATAGGTCTTCCTGATTCAGCAGAAGAGACAAAAAAAAAGCCACATATTTTTAAAACAGCATCACAAACTGCTCTGGCAATTTCAGGAGGCCAAGCATTTGAATGGGGTTTGTGAGCCTGGGTGCTTGTATGCTCACACGGGGTCTGGAGAAAAATAGGTGAGACCATGCCTATGGCTCAGTGCTCCCTTCCTGGGCAGGCAGCAGAATCAGGTCTACTATGTGTGCACAAGCATGACAGATTCCTGCCACCATACACAAAGATATTTCCAGGCCATGGCAGATTTAGCTATTACTCAAATGAAAGAGTTTATATGCTATATGATCTTTCTCAGAGTTAAAGTGGTAAGTGCAGCTCCAACCTGGCAGTCCCAGAGCTGGCAGTAATGGTTCCTCTGCCATTTTGAAAAGAAGATAAAGGCAGAGTCAGCATCCAGGGTTACTGCAACTGAGCAGCTTAGCATTTTAAAAGCTAAGACAGAAAAGGATTGCAGAGAGACAATAAGACATATTCAGACATAAAAGACCTCAAATGAGACACAATGTGTTTAAAAAATATATGTAGGCTTGGGAAAGAGAGAGGAAAAGAATAAAGAACCAGTAAATATAATATATAAAAGAGTACAGATAGTCCTGGATTAAAGGAGTAAATATATTAAAATGAATATTAAACTTGTAAAAAAAAGTAATAAAGTAAGAAAAAAAGTCATGTAAAGATGCAATATATACAGAAAGTCTGGATTACATATATTATTGTGCTTTCTTTGAATTTTTTGACTGTGAAGGAACTAAGTAAACAACATGGATACTTTAATGGTATATGTCTTCAAAACTTGGGTCTAAGGAACCCCCATCTCCATACAAGTCTAGCAAGTTGAGCATCCAAACTGCCTAGGCTCCCACAAAGCCAGTGCGTGCAGTAGGATCAGAAACCCATTGCCTTTGTTCTTGAGTTCTCAGTAGTCCTCATTGTCTGCTATGTTCAGAGATGGAGGTGGGGGTTCCTTGGACTTCCCACAGGACAGGGAACCCTGATTGCTTTTC
>NW_004949114.1:6362060-6368153 GCF_000317375.1 Microtus ochrogaster
AGGGAAATGGGAGGCAGTAACGGGGAAGAGGCAGAAATTTTTAATAAATAAATAAATTAAAAAAAGAAAACCTTAGCACAGTATAAATAGCTAAAAGGGTATTCTTTTATAAATTCGATTTTAACCATAGAAATAGATAATTGACATGCAATTTTAAGTTGAAAAATTGTTACTCAAAAATTAAAGATATTTTCACCTTTGTAAAAAAAAAACTTGGGTCTAAGGATATATTGCTTTGGAAAAGAGGTTCTTCTTTTGTTTCTGCAGAGGATGAGAAGCTGTGGAATCATCCCAGACTAATGTGGTTAGATGGAACAAGGCCTCCTGAAAGGTTGGCATGAACACCCCCAAAAATTATTTCATCAGACGAAAAACAGGAAGCAGTTTGGAGAGAACTATGCCTATATTAACTTAATGATTGTTTATAAATATCTGTTTACATTTAAAGGGGGATATGCTAAAGAAATTTAATTGGTATACCCACACCCCCCATATATATATATATATATATATATATATATATATATATATATATATATATATATATGTTTCTGCTCTTTATTAAAGTAGTGTGCTTGTGCAGCTTATATGAAAATATAATCTATAATTAAGAAACATAGGTTAATAGAGTGTCACCTATAATAATCAAGGTTATAGACAGTGAGGTTTTCTAGATCTACAGAGATATATTTCAGATAGATAGGTGATGCTGAAAGTTACAAAATAACTCCACACTAGCTCAGAATTATGTATAATAAAGGGTTATTTATTTAGGGGTAGGCTCACAGATCATAGTCGGAGAACACAGTCCTCTATACAAACAAGGATCAGGAAACAAATCTAGCAGCAGAAAGAGAAAACAGGAAGCAAGCAAGTTGTTACATGCTTTACAGCTGCATTTATACTATAAGATATCATGCCCAAGTGGGCTGGTATCTTAAAGGGTAGTGGCTGAAGGAGCTCCAACAGCACCTTTCCCTTTTGTTTAAATAAGAGAGTCCCAAACCCAATAGAAAACTACGTTCACTAGTGTTGACAGAGGTTGTTATCTTACCCATTTGCACAGCCATTTCATCCCAAAGAAACACACAGAGCTCTACATTAATTATAAACTGGTTAGCCTATTAGTTCAGGCTTCTTATTAACTCTATAACTTATATTATCCCATAATTCCTGTCTGTGTTAGCCACGTGGCTTGGTACCTTTATTGGCGAGGTAGTTACATCTTGCTTGCTCTGAGTCTGGCTTCCTCTGTGTCCTGGTGATCACTGAAGACTGACTCTTTCTCTTCCCAGAATTCTCCTGTTCTCCTTGTCCCACCTCTGCTTCCTGTCTGGTTGCACCACCTATACTTCCTGCCTGGACACTGGCCAATCAGCATTTTATTAAACAAGTACAAGAAACAAATCTTTACACGGTAAAATCATTGTCACACAGCACACTAGGAACAGATATCAAGGATAAAGTTGAAAATACAACTAGCATAAACAATATTAAGCAAGGAACATATCCTAATGTTTTAATACACATTCTATCCTAAGGAGTCTACATCTTGTATTGGAAATGGCTTGGATAGATCATAAGAGGATGGTAACTGTGACTATCTAATCTCCAACCCCATGGAAGGACTGAGAAGGGAGATAACATTACTTGAGTAGGAAGAAAGTACAATCCAAGAGCTTCCAAAATATGCAGTAGGTGACAGAGACAACTGACTGTCTGAGCAATCATTCAAAGTCTCATTTGCAATGTTGAAGCAACCAACTTTGTCTAAGGGATGGAGTACTTGACAGACCATTTTCAGAGGCAGGAAATTTTTCAGAACAGTCTTACCCTATCTTGGCAAGGTTTAGCAGTCATTTTTCTTTTATCCTGCTTGTCCAGTCTGGACATCGTGCACTTTGTCAGTGACCGAGGCATTAGCAGTACCTTGCCCAAAGGCCAGTTGTGCTAAGAAGAAAACAAACTCCAAGTAGAGTATGTTTGGTGCTCAACACTCTCTCAGGAATAGATCAGTGCTTCCAGGAGCAATTGTGTCTCACCTCAGCAGAACCCAAAGTAATTTAATGCCATGTTCTACAGATTTTTGAAGTAGTTGAAGATTACCTATTTATGCAGAACAAAGTCTCTATGATTCTAAAGAACCTAATTAGTCTGACTAAAAGTATAACAAACTTGAATGACTATTGACCAGAAACATTTAATAACTATATAACTTAAACATTAAGGCCTCATATCACAATATTTAGCAACCTCTTATAACTTTGCAGTAAAGGAGGACATTGACCTCAAAATGTAAACAATGTATAAATATCTTGATCAGACATAGAAATACATAATTCAATATGATAAATATATCCCTAAAATTTTATCAATATAGGAAATGTCTTAAACAGAGGTAGAAACATATATGCATACAGTCTGACAAAATAACTTTGCATAGGTGTACAAATATTATAAACAGAAATAGAAGCATATTTAACATAACAAATGTAATTTGAACTTGTATCAATATACAAAAGTCTATACCAATGTAAATTGTCCAAAGTAATAACTCACAAGTATTTATTTTATTACTCACTATTATTATTGTTAGTATAAGTTTACACTCATCTACCTATTATCTCATTCAATTTTCCCTTTTTTATTTCCACCCAACCTCCATCACTCCCTAAATAGTGTCCATAACTATGAGGACAAACTTTCTTGGGAGAGGGCACATCATCTTCTAGAATTGCTTCCAGCTGTCATGGGGGCAATGTTCTTTCTATGAGATCCTGTATAAGTAAAATGATGGTTAAGTCTCAAGATTGCTATTTCATATAATTACAAATGGTCTCTTAGTAGTCAATAGGATTTTTCTGATTCTTATTTGGAGTTCTGGCCAGAACATTGTAAGAAAATACATCATTTCCACATCTGGTACCAAAAACTGATCTCATAGTAGTGCTATCAGCATCATGACATCATATCAATCAGTTGGAATCATTGTGGTAGGACACCTTGTTCTTCCTGGATACTTCAAAGATTACTGCAGGAAAATCTACTGTTCATTATTGAAAACTTAAACATTATTCATATAGACATATATTCAATGAAAGATATGATAAAGACAAAATAGGCATGGAGAAAACTAAAATATTTCCTTAAAACCTATCTCTTTTCTGTCCCATGCCAGATATCGCCTGACATGAGACAGAAATTCTGAATTTTTCTTTTAACAACATGATTGGATTTAGAAAAGGATAGCCAAGGTCTAAATCTAAATCCAGTCCTGATTTTGAATTAGAGATTTATACATGTCAAATATTCAAATTTTACCATGTAAATGATCCAGCATCATAAGTCAGATTTCTCTTTACTTGTTGATCTTTCTGATTAGTTATCCTTTATCTTTAGGCATCTAGATGTTCAGTGTCTCTGGACTCTTTAAAGATGAGTATTTTCCTGCAAAGACAAGAAGAAAACCCTTTATGAGGTTTTCTTACCACCTGTGTGATTTTCACCTCCATGGATGAGCGGTCATTTCTCTTTCACAAGAGGTTTTCCTTTTTCAAACTGAATCTTTATTAGTTTTGGTGGTATGCATGGCATTTCTCCTCCAGTGGAAACAAAAGCAAAACACTTTCCTCAACATTGCACATCTCCTCATTTTCATTGTGTGGTCAACACATCCTCTTAATACACTGGCTGGTTTAATTCAGAAGTTTTTTCTATTATCCAATGTCTTTCTGATGCTGTTGTTCCTTTCCCATTGGCGTTAAGAAAATTCAAGGTTAATAAAGAATTATGCAATCATTTTCTGGGGATAGTTTCCATTCTGGAAATTGGAAAAGGACAGGATTGACTGGCAGGGTTGGGAGCATTGGGATGAGGGGAGAGGAGAGGGTAAGGGGAGAAGAGGAGGGGAGAGGAGGAGATGAGAGGAGAATTTGAGGGAATGGAATGGTTGAGATGGAGGAAGGACAGAGATGAGAGAAATATCTTTATTGAGGGAGCCATTATAGGGTTAGCAGAAACCTGACTCTAGAGAAATTCCCAGGAATCCAAAAGGTTCACCCCAATTAGGAACCTGGGCAACAGAGAAAGGGGGCCCATCTTGACTTGCTTTATTATCAGACTGATGATTATCTTAAATATCACCATAGAGCCTTCATCCAGTAAATGATGGAGGCAGAGATAGAGACCCATATCATAACACTGGACCGAGTTCTCAAAGTCCAGTTGAAGAGTGGAAGAAATTAAAACATGAGTAAGGAGGTCAAGACCATGATGGGGTCACCCACCAAAACAGTTTGCCTGAGCTAATGGGAGCTCACCAACACCAGCCAGACTGGGAAGGAACAAACAGAGGACCAAACTAGTTCCTTTGAATGTGGTTGATAGTTGCTTGGCTGAGGCAGACTGGGGGGCCACTGGCAGAAGCACAAGGCTTTATCCCTAATGCATGTACTGGCTTTTTGGGATCCTATTCTCTTTGGATGTATACTGTGCTCAGCCTAGATATAGTAGGAAGGGCCTTGGACCTTCCAAAAGACAATGTGCCTTACCCTCTCTGAGGATTAGATGGGAGTGGGGTGGGAGGGATGTGGAGGGAATATGAAAAAGAAAAATGAAACAAAGAAGATAATTCAAGGTTAATAAAGCAGTGTGCAATCTATTCCTGGGGTAGTTTCTATTACTTTCTGTTTGTTTAGCATATACTTTGTAGTCCAATTTGATCTTTCTATAACTGCCTGACCTGTAGGAATGTTTTATATACCTGTAATATGCTTTATATTATGATAAGCAAAAACTGTTTCATTTTCTTAGACACATATGCTGGACAATTGTCTGTCACTATTTTTCAAGTTATACCCATAATGGCCATAACTTCTAATACATGCATTATTACTGAATCATCCTTTTTTGAGCTCAAGGCAGTTGCCCATTGAAAACCTGAATAAGGGTCAATGGTGTGGTTACATATTTTAATTTTCCAAATTCTGTAAAGTGGAACACATCCATCGGCCAGATTTCATTCCTTTGAGTATCCTTTGGGTTCCTCCCATCAGATAATGATATTTGGTTATAGAAAGGAGCATGTAGGACATTTCTTTGTTGCTATGTAATAGAAAACTCTTTCTTTTAATCTTTGCTATTGACATGGTGTTTCTTATGAAATTCTGAGGCTTTCAGCACACTTCTGATCACTAATTGATCAATTTCTACATTACATTGTGCTAGAGGACCTGGCAGATGCACATGGGATCAGAAGTGTGTTAAATATATGGAACAAAGACTATGCTTGATTATACCTTGAAACTATATAAATAACAAAGTCAATTCTGAATCATCTGGTATAAATTCAGCAATTTAAATATGCGAGACAAATCTTTTTGCATATTGCAAATCAAGGCAGGGTGGTGGTGGCTTGACTCAATAACCATATAGAAAGGATCTTTAAAATCCCTTTGTACCATTAGAATAGAATATAATTCTGCCTTTTGAACAGAATTATAAGGGCCTTGTTTCACCTTACTTTAATCTTCAGATTTGTAACCTGCATTTCCTCATTAATTTGCATCAGTATAAAATGTACAATCTTCAGTTATTGGTTTATCACATACAATTCTGGGAAGAATCCAAGTAGTTCTCTTTATAAGATAGATTTTATCATTTTGGTATAATTTATCTTAATTTCTCAAAAAAATAGCACAAGCTCATTGTCATGGTTCATTGTCTTCCCATATTGTTTTAATTTCATCAGTAAAAGGCACTATAATCTCTACTGGGTCTATATCTGTGAGTTAAAGAAGTTTCAATTTTCCTTTCATAATTAATTTAGAGATATATCACGTAAGTTTTAATTTTTACTTGATTTATATGGTAAAAAGATTCATCTTGCCCCAGCATTAAAATTCCTATAGGGCTGAACAGAGAATTCTCAACAGAAGAAGTTCAAATGGCCAAAAGACACTTAAGGTCATGCTCAACCTCCTTAGCAATCAAAACAAATCAAAACAACTTTGAGATATCATCTTATACCTGTCAAATGGCTAAAATCAAAAACACCAATGATAGCGTTTGCTGGAGAGGCTGTGGAGGAAGGGG